>NC_092860.1:56554341-56582738 GCF_032062135.1 Pyxicephalus adspersus
TCCTCCTTAATCGCGCAGCTGAAATCTAATCGCCTTAATTGGCAGATTCGCGCCCCCTATTGCTCATTATTATGAAGGCAGGAATCCGGCTGGCAGTGAGGAGGCGAGTGTACGAGCACACTCGAGTCCGGACCGCAGTAAACTGCGCTCGCTGGTCGCGCGTACTTTCGCGCTTCCAGCGAGCGCGGATTTTATTGATGAATCAGGGGCAATGTATACAAAAGATTGTGGTTGGAGATAAGTGAATTGAAGCTGATAAAGTGGAATTCAATACGAATTTCAGGAAAAATTCGATTCGCAACGAATGCAAATTTCCTCGCACTTCGTGGTAACGAATTGCAATTTTTCCTTAAATGGCGGCTACACATGTGAGGACATGGGGCAAGGAACTGGGAAGGCGGGATGACCCATAATGCCATGCATGCAGCCAATCAGCAGCCAGACAGCCCTGGGATGTCACAGCCCTATAAATAGCCTCAGCCATCTTGGATTAAGACATTTTACAGCGTTCTGAGTGCAGGGAGAGACGTGTGCAGGTGCTAGGGAAAGTGATAGGAAAAACCTCATTGTGAAAAAAAAAACTGAAAAAACGATTTAAAAGTGCAGGGAAAGGATAGGGAGGAATCATTTCACAGCATCTTAGTGCAGGGAGAGACGTCAGAAGGCGCTGGGGACAGTGCTAGAAAAGCGATTTACAAGTGCAGGGAAAGATTATTTGGGGATTCAAATAGCCAATATACAGCTCTGTCATTCCAGCAATTTGTTCTTGTTATTGGGGTGCAAGTGCTATGTTGAAAAGCCTTTAGTGGCTTACATCTGTGGAAAAAGAAAAATATATACGCATTTTACTTCTGCAGTTATATGTGGTGAAAGCGTTTATTGGTCTATTTCAGTACAAAAAGAAAAATATATACGCACTTCACTGTTGCAGTTATTTGTGGTGAAAGTGTTTAGTGGCCTATTTCAGTACAAAAAGAAAAATATATACGCACTTCACTGTTGCAGTTATTTGTGGTGAAAGCGTTTAGAGGCCTATTTCAGTACCAAAAGAAAAATATATTTGTAACTTTTAGGAGTGTTTTAATTTGCTTTTAGTTCAGCTAATCGTCGTTTTTAGGGGTGTTTTAATTTGCTTTTAGTTCGGGTAAAAGTATGTCAGACAGAGAAGTGTCAGGCCATGCACAGAGGAGTGGCAGAGGCCTCAATGTTTCTGGCACGGGCAGAGGTCGCAGCAGAGTAAGGGGGCGTGTCAGCAGGAATCGCAGCAAGAGGCCTGAGCTCCCGATGTCATCTAGCGGTCGTGGACCAGCAACCCAGCGGTTCTTGATTGGTTAACTCAGTCATCCACTTCATCCCAAGTGACATCAGACGCCCCCAGCCAACAGTCGGTGGGTTCGTCAGAAACAGCCCTTAGTTGGCATGGCCCAGGAGCAGGCCCTGTGCCCTCACCTATCCTCAACCTGCCTCTGTCCTTTGCTGTTCCCTCAGCCCCAGACGTATTGTATGCTGTGGGCTCAGCTCCACTATACAGCAAGGACGAGCTAGTAGAGGACAGTCAGCAGCTACTGCCCAGCCAAGATCTGGAGGAGACATTCGCCGCTTCCTCCTCTAGGCCGGCAAGTAGTGATAAGGAGAGTGGCATGGGAGGTGGTGTTGCGAGCAGTCAGACTCCTGACCCAGAGACCGTTGAGGAGGACATCAGTGATGTACAGACACTACTCGGTCAAGCCTGCTGCAGCTACCACTGCGTCACCCAGTGGCATGCACCGGGTTTGAGGCAGTCAAGGCTCCACCACCTCAGCCGAAGGGAGTTGTATGTCATTTGCATCTTCTGCTGGTCCAGATGGTCCAGATGCTGGTCTCCTGCTCCTCCTCTTTCTACTCCTCGTCAGTCATTCCATCAGCAATCGATCACCAAAGCGATTGCCAAGAGACAACAGTATGCGTGCACTCATCCAACGGCGCAGAAGCTGAATGTGCTCCTGTCCAAGTTGCTGGTGCTGAAGTCCCTCCCTTTCCAAGTGGTGGACTCTGCACCTTTCAGAGAACTGATGGCTTGTGCCGAGCCGAGGTGGAGAGTCCCAAGCCGTCATTTGTTTGGGAATAAGGCAGTACCAAACCTGCACAAATATGTAGAACAGAGCGCTAGGAGTGCCCCAATCTGGGGGCTCATTTCCCTTTAAATCTTGGGGGGGAGGAGTGGTTAGTATTGCAATCATCCTCCACAATCCCTGGGGGTTTCTGTGGTGGTGAGAGCTGGGGCATCTTTGTATCCACATATCTGGGCTCCAGGAAGGTTGCAGAAGTGGAGGGCTGTGGAGATGGTGAGGCTGCCTGCACATCCACATGGTCTGGAGCTGCAGTGGGCACCATCTTTAAAAAGTGCCTTTCCTTCACTGATCCCAGCTGCAGAAGAGCCGGAGGTGTAGAAAGTTGTTGCATTTGTGCTTAATCCGCTAGTCCCCAGAGCTTCGGGTCTCTCTAGTGTTTTGCTTCCCCATGGCGAGGCTGACAGACAGCATCAGTGCAGCTGGAATGCCATGCCCCGATGTTTTTTAACTTGTGTTTTTATTCTGAACTTTCAGTCATATTTTAGAAATACTTTCTTTAATATGCGTGCTGTATTTTAGTCTAAACTATAATTAAAATTGCAATAAAAAAAAAAAACAAAAATAAAAAAAAAACCTTTTCCTACATAAAGATAAAAGATTGATTAAAAATAGTTGGATACACTTGTTCATTTACATCTTTTAGGTAACAAAGTGAAAGCATTGGCAAACGGCAGCAGAAAAGATTTTTTATGACTATTAAAATATAAATAAGGGTTAACGTTAAAAAAAAATGACATAGCTGGCAAGTTAACGTTGAAGTTAAAAAGTTAATTAATTCTTGTCTAAAATGCCTTTTCTATAAAACATTTCCAATTTCTCTACATTTGCACCTATAGGACAAAATAAGACTATAATCATGACAGCTTCTCTCTTACTGCATAGTGATGCAGAACACGCTGCCACTTTTGAGCACAAAATCAAATTAATAATAAGGTAATGCAGTCACATTAATGAGGACTGCTGCTAAGATTAACAATGAGAATCATTCTCGTGTACATGCAGAAGATGACAGAGGTGATTTTTACATGTTATTAAGTTAATTATTTGTAACATTGCTTAGAAGGAACTCTGCCTATTGTCAATTTGCTTCTTAGATAATTCTTTATGTTCCTCCAGGTGGAGGTGGGGACACATGCAGGGCAGGTGAACATAGGTGAATTTAAAGTGACCCGCCAATCAGATCATTTAAATTCTTCTGTAAGTCCTCTGCCTGCCCTCCCATCCACTTACCTCACCACTTGGTAATCCATCTGTAGTTTTATTTCTTGAATAGTTTCTCATTATGGAGTAGTATGTCTCTTTAGCAGTAGATGCCAGCTGTCACACTGGCTAGTGTGTTTAAAAGGCGGAAGGCTTGCAGACCAGCTCTCTTCTTAGCTGACTGCAGGCATCTGGTCTTCCTTCACTCATCACCTGGCAAGCTGTAAGTTTTATCCCCCCTTTTTTTTACTTAAACCTTCTACTTTACAATTTATCTTGTTTCAATTTATCTTCACCTCCCAGGTACAAGGAACTAACGCTGAGACTATATTCTCTCTAATATTTTCATAGAGATTTCTACGCTTCCATGTAAATCAATATTATGTAAGTACAATCTTCTTTCTAGGGCCACTAGGGGGGGCTATGAATAGCATAAAAGTCGTGTGAACCCTTGGAGGACCCTAAGGGCTAAGGCACAGAGGCTAAGTGGCAACCAGGTCTTCTCCAGAGCCTCTAGTGGTGAAGATGTTGCAGTCCTTGGGCACACCAGGGTGGGCAGGAAGATACATGGTACCAAATCACTAAGCAGAAGAATCATCAAGGAAGGCCAGGGTCAGGGCAGGCAGCAACCAAGAGAAGTCAAATCACAAGCCAAGGGTCAAATACCAGGGATCCAGGAAAAAAAAACAGGGAACACAGGAGACACTGGAAGCAACAGGAGGCACAGGTAATACAGGAATTTCCACTGACAGGGAGGAACACTGAAACAGTGCAGGGGAATAGACTAAAAACAGACTGGGCAACAAAGGGTTAACCCAGGAGCTGGACAGAGGAAACATTGAATCAAGCAATAGGTGTACAGGAACTAGCTCAGAAGCTAGGGGCTTGGCACTAGTGGAGACACGCTGCATGAATGCCGAGTGCTGTGTCTGAGGGAGCTAAATAGCCAGGGATGATTAAGAGGCTATTTCCTGATTGGCCGGCGGGTTGGACAAAACTGATAAAGCCATGACTGCCCGCATGCACAGGAAAGAGGCATCTGCGCTTTAGTAAAGAAGAGGTAAGTGTGACAAAGGATGCTTTATTAGTCCCATACTACCGGTAAGTAAACTACTTTTTGCAGTGTTGCCATAAAAAACCATCTCTCCTCTTCTTTTTTTTTTTTTCTTTTCCCTCACCCAGCTGATATAGTTACTTGAGACTTGGCAACTATATACCACCTTTAATAATATAAATTCCCTTGGTACCCTACCATTGTACTATATATATACTACAGGAAACGGTCCTGAGAAAACTATGCTAACTGCTTCTGAAAATTCCTAAAACCCAGTTGTCTCAGTAGTTTGAGTAACCAATCTATAACAATCTATCATGTCAAGTTTTTATGTCATTTGCATGGTTTTGTTGGGTCAGTGAAAAACTATTAGACCCTACTTCAAACGAAGTTGTGTGTTTATTGCACACGTGTTACTGTGCATTAAGACATGCTGCCTTAATACTGTACATGTTTTTTTTATCCATTTCTTCTACGTATGAAGAAAATTAATATAGTATTGAGCATACTTTTATAGGAGTGAACAGCAGTCATTCTTGATTTGTTGTTGAGCCATGACAAATGAATGATATTGGGGGACCTATGTCAGATTTTGCTCAAGAAAATTATGTCTGTTCACCTTGGGGTGATGATTATCTGACGTGTATACATAGTTTAGGGATGGAGAATGGGTTTTGATTCGTCCATATTTATAAGGTATTTATAGTTAATGAAGGGCCAGGTTGCTAGGTGAAGATGATCAGGAACTTGCTCCTTCTAAGGTGGAAGGAGATTAATGTTACCTCGTTTATAATGTAGAGATCACAATAGGAAGAAATAAGACACACAAAAGGGGCCAGGAATGCTGACGCTTTATCAGCTGTCTTGTTGCCAATTCAGGTTTTCGATATCCTTCTTTCTATTGTCTATTCATCTTCTGACCTTATTATCCACCATTTTCATAGCAATCTGTATTACTGAATCTTCATGTTGAATTCTATGTCTGTATCCACAACTTTTATTTTTTCTTTTATTGTGTTTTGTAATTAGGACTCTTAAATGTTTTTCCTTTATCCTGTTTTCTAAAGGCCCCTTTTTAATGTCTGTCTTTACTGTGCCTAGACCAATTTTAAACACATCCACAAATAATCTCTTTGCCAATTGATCCTTTTCTCTGCATTATTTGTTTTGACAGTGTCTAGCCTAGTATTTTAAAGCTGTTACAAGCTTTCATACTTCCCACAATTATTTTGTTTTTCTATCAATGTATAAAAAAAAAGTTTCTAAAACATCACTACATTCTAGTTTAAAAAAAACATACTTTTGGTGGCACCAGGGTTAATATTACATTTTTCATATGTTTTAGTTCATTCAGCAGTGCATAATTAGAATCTTTTTAGTGCCACTTGTCAAATCTTTATCCAGAGCTGCAGTGAAGTGTATAATTTTATTCGTTTTAGCAAAAAAACTGTCACAGGCTCACAGCCAATGCTTATTTTTTAATCTGTCTTTTACTTAAAATAGCTTTTATTTGATCCCAAAATTTTAGATTTCCTTTAACACAAGAATAAATGATTATTTCTATATCTATCAATAAGATTTAAAGTTTTTTTTTTATTTTTCGTGTAAGTGTTGCGTTAAAAACAAAACAAAAGCCCTGATTTTCGATGGAAACATCTTTCCAATTTTTTGTATTAAAATTATCTTTTATTATAACATAGTACACATTATAGAATACATTAGAGAATAATATTTTTACTTTTTATCTACAGTAACACTAATCAGAATAGAATTTTTTCTATGTTTTTTGTCTAGACTGCCTAAAAACTCAAAACATTTATTTCGCAATATATTACATTACTTTTACATTTACATTTATTTTGACAATATTATCAAAAGAGTCATATCCTTACTTTGTTACTCTACCTTATTGCTGAATAAACAAGCCCATAGTGTGAGAGCTGAAGTGATTAAGGCCTTTTGGTGTCAGCATAAGTATCATATACATGAATACAATCATTCCTTCATTACTTGACAGTGGTGATGTCTATATTATCAATTACATTCACATGTATATGACTGTTCTTCCTTTTTAGAATTTTTTTTAAGCTTTGTGATTTGTTTTTGACATGCATATAACTCATACCTTCTGAATTCAATCTTTTAAAATTATAACTGCAAAATGTGCTTCCATACTTTTTATTTCATAACAAAACTCACCATCTATTTCTTTGGGTTCTTAGTCTCTTTAATCAGTTTATTCAGTTTGAAATTTTGCCCTGTCCTAAAAATCATCCATTTTGTAATTTTTTCCTCCTCCAAAACCTCTCCAACAGTTATCTATAAAGGGCATGTAATTGGACAAAGTAAAAAATGCTATCATTACTTTGAGTGCTCAAAATTGTATGGTTGGTTAGCATCTGCATAGATAACAGTGTTTGAGGACTGTATACAGTTCTGGGGATCTTTATAATCAAAACAACATTTTCATTCTACCAAAAACATTGTAATATAAATCTCTATCAATATATCAAGCAACAAATGTGTATTCTTGTTTAATCTCTGATGCACACTAAAATACATAACCACCTACTCAATTTCACACTTGCAAAATTTACACTAGGAGGTATCATCTTTAGACTTTAGGTACTATCTTTTCAAGACTAAATACTAATTAGCAGTAGTTCTATCATTCACTGTATTTCCCCTTGTTTTCAACTTGTTTTGGTAATTTTAGCATTGAATTCCTACATATGTTTTTCTAGATCATTATTTGCAGGCAATGAGAAGTTAATTAAGCACAGTTTGTAACATCCTTCCTTCTCTATATGTTGTTAATACTTCTTTTCATCTCATATTACATCTTTCAAGTTATCATGCCAGTCCAGTCATGCAAGCATTCTGGGAGAGTATATTATGACTATCATTAAAACTTTACATTTTAAAACTGTGTGTTTTTTTTACCAGTAAATATTTTATATATTATTAACAGTGAATGGTAATACATACATGAATGTGAGAAGGAAAATACTTTATTATAGACTCCATGTTGTTTTTTAAGTCACCGTTTTGTATGCAGAACTATCCATGGGAAATATATCAAGTAATCCTGTAGGACTTGTGGGTTTCCTTTTCTTTAATAATAAGAACAACAAAGAGAATGATCACCTGGGGAGGTGTGAAGAGATTCCCAGGATATCCAGGCCATAAATTGTTTAGGAACATCAATCATTTAGGATTCCTGAATTGTCACCTATCACTTCAAACAATTGGTTAATTTTCTTTACCACCTATTTTATTGTCACATATCACTTAAAACATTTAATTACTTTTCTGTACCACCTTCTTTACTTTGTATAAATAACACTATGTTTTTGAATAAACCAGAACAGCAACTATATCAGAACTGGTGTCTGTTCTCTTACGATCATATTAACCTAACAGCTGAAGTTTTCTTTAATTCTGTGCGTATTTCCATGCAAAAAGTGTTACATTTTTTTGCATGGAACTTTATTTTACATTGGAGGCCTATAATTCCTAATCACTACTCACCAAAATATGTCCAAAATTTAATAAATTTAATAAAAAACTTTAAATAAAAAAAACACAATAATAATAATAAAAAAAAAAAATATTTGAAACATAATATAACTGTACAGTAGCATATATATATATATATATATATATATATATATATATATAAATTATATATAAATATATATATATATATTTTTTTTAAATTTATATATATATATATATATATATACCGTATTTTCCGGCGTATAGGGCAACTGGTCGTATAAGACGACCCCCCCACTCTAACCAATCAGTTGGGGGTCGTGTTATACGCCCAGTATTGTACTAGTACTAGTTCTAAGGAATGGGCGCGTTCCTTTTAATGAATGGGCGTGTTATAGTGGAGAGCCAATCCAGGCTCTCCACTGGGGAGCCAATCCAGGCTCTCCACTGGGGAGCCAATCCAGGCTCTCCACTGGGGAGCCAATCCAGGCTCTCCACTGGAGAGCCAATCCAGGCTCACGTCCTCCTGTGCAGGCTTGCGTTCTCCTGTGCAGCTTGCACAGGAGGACTCACGGGGACTCGACTCGCGGGGACGCCGGACGTGAAGCAAGCTGCAGGTAGGTACTGGTACCCGGCGTATAAGACGACCCCCGACTTTGGCACAGATTTTTCGGGGTTAAAAAGTCGTCTTATACGCTGGAAAATATGGTATATATATAAATATATAAAGATTTCTTTGTATTGGACTCAATACAGATATCTTGTATTGAATCCAATACAAAAATGTTTTGAATTTCCCGCCGCTCCTCCCGCCCGCACCAATGTCACCGGGAAACCACAGAGAACGTCTCTGTAGTCGCCAGCTGAGGATCGTAGAAAGAAGGCGTGTCGGAAGGAGCTGCAAGGACCAGCAGGAGGCCAGGGGATGCCACCGAAAAAGGTAAGTTAGTTATACCGCTAGGGGGGTTAATGAATAGATACATTTCTTCCTTGACAGAATGAAATACAAAATACATACAATGAAGCAGCGATAACAAGTAAAGTAACAATATATATATATATATATATATATATATATATATATAAATCTTCCTTCAACATACCAGTGAAGATTTCCATTGCATAGCAATTACATGAAAGCAGCGTGGTAGCTGCTCTGATGCTTTTGAAAGTAGCAAAAACAGAGAACAGGTGTAAATGGGTACAGCAATACACAAACAATACAAGGGGTGTCCTCTTTTAGCTAATTTATATCATGGCGTTTTCATTGTCTTTCTTTAGATTCGATGCAGGCACTCTGAAAATCTTCAGGTTCATTGGGTATCTAGACAGTTAAGAGTTTGAAATGTGGCAGTGTGGCTTCTACATGTATTTGCAAATGTATCTAACCAAAATCTGTGATGATCAGTTTTTTTTGCTGGTTATCTTAGTGTGCTGAGAACCCCTTACAAATTGCAAGGAAATAAACAATTTTACATTTTATTGAACCAATCAATATCACCTTGCTTTATCTAATCCCACAGTAAAAAATAAGGATAAAAAACACAGCCTGTGCGACACAGTTATGGTTATATAAAACTCCAGGATGCCTAGGTAGTGAATGGCTCATATGATGTTTGTGTGTGTGTGTGTATATATATATATATATATATATATGATGCTTAGAGGGCAGATTAGAGGCAGCAGACTCCAAAACAACAGCAGTTTTTTATTTGAATAGGCAAGTGTTACAGCACACCCCCAGCACTTCACAATAAAACAAAAAACAGTACCCGACTGGGCATCTGGCTACCTCACTTAGGTGCCCTAGCTCACTAACACACTATATCAGTACTGGTCCACTCACAGTTTACTCACACGTTTGTAGTACTGTGTGGACACTGGCTTTCCTCAGCCTGGACCTTTCTCTGGCTCTCACTCAGCCTGGATCCCTCCGATTCTCACTCAGCCTGGAATCCACTCTGTCTCTCTCTCTCAGCCTGGAATCCCCTCTGGCTCTCTCTCAACCTGGCATCCCTCTGGCTCTCTTGCAGCCTGGAATCCACTCTGCCTCTCTTTCAGCCTGGAGTCCCCCTGGTTGAGTACTTCCTCTGTCAGTCTCTCGCTGAACACACCTTCTCAGTCTCTCGCTGAGCACACCTTCTCAGCCTCTCGCTGAGCACACCTTCTCAGTCTCTCGCTGAGCACACCTTCTCAGACTCTCGCTAAGCACACCTTCTCAGCCTCTCGCTGAGCACACCTTCTCAGCCTCTCGCTGAGCACACCTTCTCCTTTGCACCTAAGTGTAGGTGCATATTAACTCAGTCATATTAACCCACCCTTTCACTCCCTTGGCTGGCTCCAGGGCCCTAAAGTTTCAGGTTTTCTTTCTGAAAACCTGCACAGACCTATCTACTCATTATTCCCTGGAGAATTTTTAATACTTTCCTGATCTTTTCTACCCTTTCTAGGGACACTGTCAAAAAAAAAAAAAAAAAAAAATATATATATATATATATATATATATATATATATATTTATGGGCACAGATTAGTGAATAAATTAATTCAAACTCTGAAATATCAGCAGCTTGACTATCTGTAGAGTATAATAATGTAATACATAATAGAGAATACAAAGAGAATGATCTCAGCATATGTAATGTGTACAATATATCTAGCCCATGTATGTTAGAATGTCCATTAGACTCTTCCTAAAACTTGTTATATGCGAAGAGGCATGCATGTTTTAACTGTTGTTTTTAAATAAAGGAAATAAAAGATTTATGATATTTTTATGATATTTACTGCCGTTAAAGTTACGTATCTTTTTGCTTTTGTATTCTCTAATATATATTGGGGATGTTGGCAGTATTGCAATTGCTGGAAAACCAGACGATATAAATGATAATATATATTACATGCTGTAATAAAGATGCATAATATTATTATATATGTCTATGTGCAAAGAGTTTAGAATGCTTAAACGAGTTCACTCACTATTTGACACTTTTTGTACAGCCTTAGTAATTCTGTAGAACAGCATGCCTGAAAGTAAGCAATGAGATACATTTTTAGAGAAGCATTGAAGCAATAGATTATATTCATCTTTTTGCTCTATTATTATAAATACACTGCTGTTATAGCTTTGTGTCCCAAGGTTTGGCATTGGATCAGTGTATTTGGAGGAACATTGAAGCATATACTAATGTCCTATTTACATATTTCAGTAGTAGTACTCTACACCCTGCTTGACGTAAGACCAAAAGCCACACTTCATGATTATATCTTAGGTACTGGCTTGTCTGACAAAGCAATCAATTTTACCAGCAACAGGAACATCACACACCTAGATTCAAAACAACTTTCTCAACATTTCACACCATGCCTAGCATGAAACATGTCAGAATAGATCTTGTTTCTGTTTGCTTTTTAATGAAAGAAGATTATTGTATATTTTGTTGTGAGGTGTTCCTGTTGCTGGTAAAATTGACTGCCTCAAAGAGTTTTATTAGGCAAATGTGTGTTTGTTGTTTTGACAACATTGTCTACTATTCAATTTTGATTTGTAGGTGGCAGTATTGATCAGTTTATAAATGTATTTTTACAAGTAAAGAAATTAATATTTTATTCAATTTTATCTTCATCTTTTACTGTTTCTTATGTTTTCTGTTATATTGTAATACCTTGGACGATGATATTCATAATCATTATCAAGAAGCAGTGAAGTGTTGATGAAGCCTAGGGATATCCTCCATCATTTTCTGAAATGTGGCTGCAGACTTCTGGAACCTAAAATACATTTGGAAAGACTGGATCCTCACTGGATCATTGATCACCCCAAGATCTCATATTTTCTTTTACTTCCTCTGTGATAATCTATGCAATAGACTATGCATAAACTGGACATATACTTGAACGTCTGAAACAGCATAATGTTTATTTATACCATGCACACTGGCAACTCTAAAAATTCATATTTTTTTCATACAGAAACACATTCCACCTCTTTTGATCAACTTTTGTACCGGTATCTCATTTGTCCTGTCTGCAGTTCTAGGATGGAGGTCCCTGCTGTTGGGAAAACGTCTTTATCCTTTTGCTGCCTAATGTACTAGAGGGTTCTCCTCTGTGATGAAAGCCATCAGTCCTATTTTATCACTGGGCTACTTCATCTGTTCTTTTAGTAATTTAGTCTCAACTTCTCATGTGGGCACTTCCCAGGGTAATCAATTTAGTCCATGCAATTTAGTTCTCCAGGAATGCTCAAAAGTAACTATATTAGCAGTCTCGATGATTTTAGTAATGTAGTTCGATGCATTTCACAGAAAATATATACCGCTTCATCAGGAACACAACTACAATTTGTTACCTGTTGTAGGGTTTAGCTTGTTTAATCTGCTGGAAGTGTGATATTTTGTGGGAACACCTTTTGCTAAACCTGCCTGTTTGCTGTCTGGACTGACCTTTTGCTTGTGACCTCTACTCTGCTTGTCCTAACCCTTGGATACCTTAGCAGACTGATACCTGTGTATGGCCCTTGGTTCTGTTTCTGGACTTGCCTCAGGATCCTCCTGTACTGCATATCTGTGGAACACCTGGCAACTGGCTCTGGATAGTATTACTTCCATTCTGTCTCCTGTCCTGCTTTGTGGGCTCCTGCCCTCTAGCATTCCTCCACAAATGCCAGCCTTTGCGCACTGAAGTATTAGGGATAACCATGTGCTGGGACAGTGCAACAAGCCCCCCTGAGACTGAGCACGGGCTTACTTTTGGTAAAGAGTGCGGAGTTAGATTGGGAGACTGGCATCTGCTGGGTACTGGACCAGGGCTTTACATAATCAAAGTCTAAACAAACAAAACAAAAGCATAATGCAAAAGGCAGGGTCAAAGGTATGGGTCTCCACAAACAATCCAGGAAACCGTTTGGGTTGGGTACACACAAAGCTGAAAATTCGTCAGCAAGGCCAAAAAAGCATTTAAATAGGCCTCCTGGTACTAATTAATGTATACTGTCTGTGAAGAGATATGTGATCTTTTGTACAGAGAGGGCGGCAGAGACTCACAATGCACATGGGCATTAGCCTGAACTAGGCTGTGCAAATATCCTTTAAAACAGTTGTGACTAGAAGTTAGTGGAGAAAAAAAATCAGTCAGATCAAATCTGGTCAGATTAGTATATATATTTGGAAATAATCGCTGGTATTTTATTGGTAAAGAGTCACAACATGAGAAAAACTAGCTAATTTATTTACAAACAATGGGTTAAATACCAGTGTTATTACTAGGATCAACTGCTGTGATTTGACTTAGTTAACCATCATGATATGAGAAAAGCAGGTGAATATTATTGTTTGTAACAGTGGGTAAAGTTGCCTGTGTATAACTGGAACTAATTGTTGTGATTTCACTTAGCTAACAATCACAAAATTAGAAAACAAGTTAATTTTTTTATTGAATGCTGGGAAAATGCCTGTGCATAACTGGAAATATTGCCGTAATTTCACTTGTTCTTATTTCATAAGAAATTACCCATAGATATATTTATGCCATGTCCTATATATAACATAGACAAAAAGGAAGGTGGGTATTTGGGACTTTCAAGGCGGTATCAACAAAAAAAAAAATATTTAAAATACAACAACTTTATTTACAAACTTTTTTCTAAAAAGTGTAAAAATCACATTATTTGACAAGGATGTAACCAAGAACATTTACATATAAAGTCTCCACCTTATAAGGTTATCATATTTACCTCTTTCTTGCTAAAGTGCAGGCGCCTCTCTCCTGCGTATGTGGACAGTTCTGACCCTGGGCGTGCCTGCTCTTCCAAGTTTTATCAGTTTCTCCCATTCCGACAGCCAATCAGGAAATAGTCTCTTAATAATCCCTGGCTATTTAGCTAGCTTAGACACAGCACTCTGCATTTGTGCAACGTGTCTCCACTAGGGCTGTGCCGCCTAGCTCTGCTTAGCATTTCCTCTACACTTGCTGTTTAATTCAGTGCTTTGCCTGTCTAGCTGCTGTGTTAGTCCCGTATTGCCCAGTCTGGTGTTTCCCTGTCTGTTACCTTGTGCTGTTCCAGTATTCCCCTGTCTCTCCCTTGATAACTGTGCCTCCTGTCACTTCCTGCCTGGTACCGTGCATCATCCTGCCCACCCCGGTGTGCCCAAGAACCACAACCTGGCAGTAACCAGCAGCGCAACATCCTCACCTCTAGATGCTCTGGAGAAGATCTGAGTACTGCTTAGATTCTGCACCTTGGCCCTTCTCAGGACTCCATTTCTGACACCATTTCTGAGCAAGCCATAGTGCCCCTGAGTGTTAGAGTTGTGATGAAGGTATGTTTACTTTACATACTTATGTACACATATATTAATGAACATAAATTCATCCAATCGATCAAATCAGTAAAGGGATATTAAGGCAATCTCACAACTCATTTTCTGACAAGTGATGACTGAAGTGCCATCAGCCAAAGTACACAAGCTGACAAGTGTTTCTACAATCAAAGTTTCCACAATTAGCCACTATAGCACCAACCAATTAGTTTACATTTTTAGTATTTATAATTGGCCTAAATAATAAATTATTAAGTCCCCCTAGCCTTCCCAGCAATTTGAAAGTTGAAAGTATTATGTTTGTACAATTTGCAGCTAACTTAAAGGACCTGATTACTTAAAGCTCTCCAGGACTTGAGAGGATACATCGGTGAAGCTGGGTGATCCAAAAAAACTTGTATGGATCTGGTCTAGAATTCAAAACATTTGCTTACAAATAGTAAATTACTATAGGAAATCTATTACAGGTTTGCTGGATCACCCAGGTTTACTGATGAAAGTGTATCCTCTCCAGCCTTGGAGGGCTTTAGTAAATCAGGCCCAAAAAGTTGATGCCACAGAAAAAAAAATCAGCAAAAAAAAACTACTGTAATATCTGACCTTTTCATTCCAAGCCCAAAACTTAGCTTTAGTTAGTCTATTTTAGTCTGCTTGAAAATTCATCTCTTATATAGATAGATATATGTTGTGCAAATAAAGCAGGGATCAAAAGTATGCAGAGCACAGTTTGCAGAATCAAGATTACATGCGTAGAGCTCCAGAATGGTACTCAAATACATGTAACACACAGTTCAGACTACAGTGATCAGTGGTTAGTATTATGCATTGTACAGCATATATACGTTATACAGGGAGGTCCTTCAAAACTTATTGAGGTGGTGATTAGGAGAACTTTCCTGCAACTCCAACTTGACAAAAGGTGATGGCAGGTTAGGTACACTGGGCTGGTAAATCACCTCCTTTAAGGACATAATTAGATTGGTAATTAAAAAAATACAAGAAGCCCACACTCCACATGCAGTTTAGAAAACCTGTACAGATCACATCTTTGCTCCAAAAAGCCTTTGTGCGGTGAATACGTAGGAACAAATGTTTAATTTCAGGAGCATACTGTATGTGCAGCTGTTGCAAGAATAATGTAAAGTATTGTGACAGGGTGTCACATTGTGTGGCTGGGAAAGGTTTTAGATGGGATCTATGTAGTGCCTAGGATGAGATGCTTTATGTATTAGGCAGTATAGGTTCTATCAGACAAGAGGCTTTTGTAGAAACCAGTGTTGAAGGTCCTAGCACTGGCCAAGAAAGCATTAGGTTTCGTTCTTGGCCATCCAGTCCATATCACTGCCTTCACCAGGTGCTCTAAAATAAGTCACATGCCAAAAGTTAACTTGCTTCCTAGTGCTGGGAGGAACTGTGCTCCAATCTGCCATCTTTAAGTTGCTAGTGGGGTTTCTAAGCTAAAACTGCTTGTGATTTGTTTTTCCATTCAATAGCAGGGTGCTAAAAGTAAAATAGTTGGTTGCTCAGTTGACAAGCAACAGTGTATGTGCCCCCTGCATCCCCCCTTACCTACACACCAATATACACAGAACATCCCACCAGGATCCCCAGTATACTCTTCACACACCGCAAAGCACCCACATTTTCGAAAACGCACCACCATGTGCCCTAATACCTTTACCACATCCCAAAACACAAACCAATACAGTTATCTGAGAGCCACTCTCTAATACATAGGCTTGGTGTACACAAAATTTAGAATATAATGTCTATAGGAATGGGAGTGTTTAAAACTGAATTTTCATAAATATATTCCACTATTTCGTCCTATAAACAACATGTACAGCAGATGAAAAAAAAAAAAAAAGTTATATGTCTTATTATGTAAGATTGTAAATGAGCCATAAAAATTATGTATCTATTGTGGGAGACTAGCTTCAATGACAGGCTGGCAATGAGGTAACTCCAGGCAACGGTGTCTCTTTATTACTCCATATTTTTTTAGTCCAGAAAAAGGCAAAAAAAACAGTTCCCTCACAAGGGTGTTTCAACAAAAAATAGCACCTGGTGTGGTTTATAGGCTTGTGGCTTTGGGAAAATGTGGGACCTGGAATCGGGAATCTCCACCCTACTCTTGCATTGAAATAACAGTGCTTTCTTTGCCCCTGTGTTACAATTTTTATAAAATATATATATATACTAAAAAAGGGTTATTTGTTTTTTGTGCTGCTGTACTCACTATTGCATATATATATATATATATATATATATATATATATATATGGTTGTATGTCTACAAAGTTATATTTCTGTCCAAAAGATACTTAGACTTACTAATGAGAAAATAGTTTCTGAAAGAAACTCTGAATTTTTTTACTATTGTATTACTAAGTATTGTAGATTAAAGAATAACTGTATGTTGTTTTTAATGATTGTAAATAAAGAATTTATACAATTTTAATATTTAATCTGTAATACTTTAATGTCCAGTAAAAATCATTTTAGAAACTATTTTTTTTATTATTAACTCACTATTGCTTACCTTAAATGTGATGCCCCGCATTTGCATGTTTCTTTGCTAAATGTTTCTGCTTTTAAATGTCTGTATGGGAAAAAAATATGTATGTTGCCATTGCTGACCCCTAAATTACTGCATGCAATCACATTCCATGAAGGGCCTTAGGTTTCTGTCTAAAGCTTTATAATATGTTTTAAGTGAGGTATGAGGAAGTATGTATAAGCTAACTGGCCTTATAATTTAGAGTTGTAACCCCCTACAACTCCAACCTGGAGGACAATGATACTCTGTTTTCTTTGGGTATCACCAGTGACTTTTCCAGACTGGGTGGTGGCCCAGTAACTTGACCACACAAGCCCTATACCTATGTAACAAAAGTTATACCATTGAGGAATGTCATGGCAGATCTGTCAGTTGATGCTACCTAGCTATCTGGGATTTCATACTTTAGTTACTGGTTAAAAAAAATTGCAACAAATAGTGAAATCAGAATTCCTCATACACATACATATTCTTTGTGGGAGACTTGGGAATAATTGTTACTAACATATCAAAATCACATTCAGGCAACTAAAATTTGCAGAGGGAAAATCAGCAATACAATGTAGAATATTTTTCTGGTTTCATTTAGCAGTTGCTTGTATGAATTTATGTTAATGTAAAAATGTTTTTTGAAATCTCTGTAAGTATAGAGATACAGAGTTTTACAATCACCAGTGTGCAGGAGCTCTCATGTGGCATGTTTGTTTGCATTTTGTTCTTGTTTGCAAACAGAAAACGATTGTAGCTTTCCAAAAATAAAGAGTTATTAGAGACATATGACAAGACCCTAATTATATTTCTAAATTAGCTGTGGAAGTAGAAGAGTTGTCATGGTAACGTAAGGATTTCCTTGTTCTGAAAAGACAAGTGTTTACAAAGCTCCTAAAGTAAATGTAGAGTGGAGTCGATATACTAGGTTAATCTGTACTTGAAATGTACAATTTTTTTCCTTTTAAAAAAGCCTTTTTTGGGCAATTGTATGTAGCCTAAAACAACAAATGAATCTAACTGGATGCACCCAACCATTAAACCATGCTGAAAGCAGATGATTTGTTCTAAAAGAGATAATTAAGTACAAAATGACTAATGATCTAACCCTAAAACAAATTAGCATTTTCATTTTTAATAATTGGCACAAATACAGACTAAGAAAACCTGAAAGGTGAATATAAATTGATGTAACATGAAAATAACTAAAACATAAAACATATATTAAATATTATTTTAATAAATGTAATTGTAATTGTATTTTAATAAATAAATGTTTAAATCAGTTCTCAGTGCAGATCCCCTATACACACATCCTAACACAGATGTGCAGTTGTGAACCAGCCATTCAATTGCTACCAGATGCCCAATTTCAACCTCAATGCACCTGCGAGTGCTGAGGAGGTATTGACATGCATTCATAAATGTTTGATGAATGCTTTAGTAGTTGCAGTTCTCCTTCCACATGGGTCCAAAGTATCACGGGTCATCTGCTGTTTTAAGAAAACTTTCAACTGCATTATTAGTATTAAACTGCATTTATAAAGTACCAACAAATTATGCAGCACTGTACATTAAATAAGGGTTGTAAATGACAGATACAACCCATGGCACAGTAGGAGGAGAGGACTCTAACAAATTAGTTCAATCTAAGAGTTGTGTTAGTACACAAGCCTGGAGAAGATACTCTTTTATCAGTTAACCTGTTTGAACCAGAAAACCTGATATGAGGGCCCAATATCAGGGATCTGCCATGAAACTGCTAGCAATTCAATTGGAAACAGTTTACTTTGTAAACTGTATTTTTGCTATTTTGCAGCTGACTGCTCTCAGGTTCCTTACATGCCATCTCAAAAACCTCATCACAAATGTACACAGGCTATGTACACAGGCAAAATAGTAAAACAAATGTCATCAGTTTTCTTTTTTAGTTAGGCATTCATTAGTTTCAGGTGCAGTTGGTAAATGGGGAACTGCAGTGATTTACGGCTTGTTTGTAAATTAGCCTTCTTTGTTTACATTGTTGCTTGTTAGACACTGTTGTTCAAGGGACTATTGTGTGGGTTTTTTTTTTAGAGGGTGCTTTTTTCAACTACTGCTCTGGTAAATAACTTTTTATATTGTAAGTATAATATCTAATTTACCTTAATAATTTTGTATGAATTTTCTACAGTTGATTGTTATGGTTCACCTATTTTCAAGTACTTATTGGGCTCTATTTATAAAACAGGAAATCTGACATTCCCTCAAACATTCCTTCCTGGGAACCTTCCAGATCCATTTCAAAGGTAGTAATTGATCTCCACCGAGGAATGTTTGAGGGAATGCGAGATTCCCTGTTTTATAAAGAGAGCCTCTTGTACTTGTGTCATGTTGTTTTTCTACCTGTGAGCCCTAAAAGTATTCAAGGCTCTGTGCAAGCCTTGTGTGGGTGCTTCTCGGGGTGCTGCTTCTCTATTTGGGCAACATTTACACTTCCTATTGGCTTCATTTTGTATTTTTCCATGTAAAACCAAACTCATTATCTTCCCTCTCTCACATTCCAAATCTCCCCGACATATTTTTAACTGTTAACAACATTTTTATTTGTCCCTCCCCTCAAGCATGGCGTCACCTTCTGCCCTGTCATTTACCCCTCATAATTAGAACATTTCCAGGTCCTGTCACTTTCACCTGCACAACATCTCCAAAATCGGCCCCTACCTGTCCCCAGAGACCACCAAACTCCTTGTACATGCTCTTATCATCTCTGGTCTGGACTACCGTAACATCCTCCTTTCTTGTATTCCACTAACCCGACTATCTCCTCTACATTCTTTTATGAACGCTGCAGACAGACTTATCTATCCTTCCCACCACTCCTCTTCTGCTGCATCTCTTTGTAGTTCTCCTAGTTGGCTTCCATTTCACCTTAGAATCAAATTCAAGCTCCTGTGCTTTTCCTTTAAATACCTCCACAGTTCTTTCCCCACTTACCTTTCTGACCTGGTAAAAAAAATGCTCCCCTCCATGAACCTACTACTGACTTCCTCACTCATAACCTCATCACATGCATAGTCTTCCTCATGCTACTCTGTTTGCTCCTACTTTCTGCTCATTTAAAAGAGCACCCAAAACCAATTTTTTAAAACTTGCTCCTTTCTCTGTCTATCGAAACCCTCACTATTTCTCACCACTACATATCTCCCCTCCTATTGTGTGTTACTTCCCCCACCTCCTAGATTGTAAGCTCTTCGGGGCAGGGTCCTCTCCTCCTCATGTGTCACTGTCTGTATCTGTCTGTCATTTGCAACCCCTATTTAATGTACAGCGTTGCATAATATGTTGGCGCTATATAAACCGACTTTAATAATAATGATAACAATAATAATTTTCACATGGAATAAAAAAAGCAGTGTAAAATGGTATTTGATTAAGATCCCCTATATCACTCATTGATTGACCTGATTTGTTAAAGCTCTCCAAGGCTGGAGAGAATACACTTTCATCAGCTGTGGGATCCAGGAAACCTGGAATAGATCTGCTTCAGGATTGAAAACATTTCAATTGACGTGCAGAACCAGAACAAGGTGAGCGCTTACTTGGCAAGATTAGAGAAATTATGAGGAATGAAATATCCCTGGCAAATAAAAAACTTTCCTAAGCATTACAAAAGAAAAAAAGGATTTAGGACGCTGCACAGCAGCTCTGGAGGATTGCTTTGTTGATGTGACAACAGTATTGGAGGGGCACAACAAGATCTTGATAACACCCACTTAGAGTTGCAAACATTGAGGGATCAGTTGGAAGATGCAGAAAACCATGCTAGAAGAAATAATCTCAGAACTAGAGGCATGTTATAGATAGTGTTATAGATCTCAATGGCCTGGTTACACCATTGCTTGGTGCTTTAGTACCTGACATTCCATCTGAACATCTTGAAATGGATAGAATCCATAGGGAAATAAAGAACATAGCGGCTCTTTGCGGCCACCCTATTATTATAAAAATCTAATAAAATCTTTTATTGGGCTTAATAAAATAATACAATACAAATAGTACAAACGTGGAAAGTACGCACATTTGTAAAAAGATGTAATTCTGAGAATTTTAGGCAGAATTATCTAGCAATAGTGTTCTAATAAATGTTCTCACATGTGGTTTGATCTCATGCTTAGTAGGTCGGAATATATAATATAGTTACAGTCTCGCCTGTTGCGTTTCACCCTAGTGGGCTTCTTCAGGGGACAATGAGACCCTAAAAAGTCATATAAGTATGTATAATTATACAATGATATACAATAAGCATAAAGTGCATAACAACCAAGCCAATTATAAAGCAATGACTCACTTAGTATGTTGTTTTACTTGTTTCCATAATTGCACTAATTGCTTTAGTTGGTCCTTTTTGATGTATGTTCCAGTTTATATGATTGGGGTGGTCAATGCCCTACTATTACCTTTGTCTGAGGTGATACATGTCCCTCCATATTTTTGCTGACCTTTGTGGTATTGTTTTTTTTTTGCAAACCAAGGGTCAGCCATGATGCACTACGGTGCCTCCCTTCACATGGTTTTTCAGTTTTTTTCTATGTTTCGAAATTTTTTTGTCTTCATGTTTTTTATTTTTGTCTTGTTTAATATTCTCATGATATTTGTTTTTGTTTTTTTTTCCCATGTCCTGTTACCCACCACGTTGTTATGTATCGTAGTTTGTTTGTTGAGTGTTCCAGATGGCACTTAAGGTTGTAACTTTAAAGGTTTAGGGAATGAATTTACCTCATAAACGGTCCACTATCTTTTATTATCCTAGATCCCCAAAAAAAAAAATTCCTTGTCTGCAGGAAACCCATATTTCTTCTACCTCTGAATTGAGATATTTACATCATTCATATCCTCAATTTTATCAAGCCAATGCCTCGGTTAAAAAATGTGGAATGTTAATAGCGATACATAAATGACCATTTTTATTTGCCATAAGCAAATTTCTGATCCACAAGGTCGATATCTGATATTGGTCGGTTCTATTTTAGATAACAAAGTAACCATATGCCCCTAATACGAAACCTTTTTTTTCTCCTATTTGTTTGCTATTGTAAATACTCATATACAGGGTACTGCTGTTTCAGGTGGAGATTCCAATATGGTTTTGAACCCAAAACTGGATAGATCTAAGCCCGATAGTTTTTCCTCAAAACAGTGATGCACTTATTTTTGTTCTTTATTGAGTGATTTGATGTATGGCGTGACAGTGACAGATGTATGGAGGGGATGTCATCCTGTGGCAAAGGATTTTACTATTCCCATCCACATGGCTCTCACTCTCGTATAGACCATATATTTGTTTCTAGAACTCTCCTACCACAGGTGACTGAATCTCACATATTGACGATGGCTTGGTCAGATAATGATCCAGTGCTTTTGGTGTGCAATTCATTTTTTCCTTTGTCTTCTTCTGGTAACTGGTGTTTGAATGACTCTTTATCATATTCTCCGATAATGGATGATATTATTTCTCAGACTACTGAATATTTCAGATAATATACCACTAATACTGGTAGTGCTTTTTCTCCTATGGTTCTGTGGGATGCTTACAAAGCCATTTTGCGTGATGTACTTATTCGACATGCATCCAGACGCAAACGGGAACGTACCCAACAACTGGTTAAGATGGAAGCAAAGCTGGCTGTGATTTCTGATATTTTTAGAAAGCATCCCAAAGATCATAATAGGAAACTATTTCTTGAAACTAAGACTGACTTAAATTTATGTCTTGCCGATGCTGCGGAACATAGCATTCGGTGGACACAACAAAAAGTTTACGCAAACAGTAACAAAATTGGTACAATGTTGGCAAATAAGTTATGGAATGTACCTAAACATAGACCTGCAATCTCTTTGCGTACTAGAAATCATGTTCATACTTCTAACCCCAATAATATAATAGAGGAGTTCAGACGCCAGTTAGCTAAATTATTTAGCGCATCCTCACAAATTTCTTCTACTAAGGCTCAAAATTTTTTGTCTAAAGTTCAGCATCCTTAGTTATCTTGTGAACAGGCAAATTGTTTGGGCATGGATATAACCATTGTGGAAGTGCTAGCGGCTATCAAAAAAGATGGGCAAGAGGGGAGGCCCGGATGTGTTTACATCACTTTTTTACAAAAATTTGGCTTTCCCAGTTCAACTATGTTACAAGCACAAGTGGTTATGATCCCTAAACCTGGAAAAGACCATCTTAGCTGGGCAAACTATAGGCCTATATCGCTACTTAATATAGACCTCAAAATTTTAGCTGAAGTACTTGCTCTTAGAATTAATGAGTTTCTATCCTCTTTGATCCATAAAAATCAAGTTGGCTTTATACCTGGCTGTCAGGCCTCTGATAATATTTGGCATACTATATTACCTAATTATTTAGCCAAGAAATCTAATTAAAAGTTTATGCTTCTATCTCTCGATATGAACAAGGCCTTCGATTCGATATCTTGACAATACTTAAATTTAGTTTTGCATAAGTGCAATTTGGCTAGGGAATTTATTTTTTGGAATATTGCTATATACTCTTGTCCTACTGCTTTGGTTAAGTATTGTGGTTATGTGTCCAAACTTTTTATTATTGTTCGAGGCACTAGGCAGGGGTGTCCGTTATCCCTGTTACTTTTTGTACTGGCTTTGGAGCCCCTTGCAGCAGTGATTGAACAAAGTGATGATATTCCAGGACTCCAAATATCACAATATGCCCATAAAATTTCATTATTTGCAGACAACAACATGTGTCACTTCTCCTCATGTTTCATTATTGTTGATATTAAAGTTTCTCACTTGTTATGAAAATATTTTGGGGATTAAAGTAAATTTTTCAAACTCTTAGGCACTGAATGTGTCATTAACTATGGCAGATTCGAAAGTTCTTCAAACCAACTACCCATACCATTGGGTTAAGGTGTGTGCGAATATGTGGCGTTATATAAAGCTAATTATGTACTTTAATTATGTACTTTAATTAGATCTCTTTGTGGTCTTTTGCAGTCTTGAAATATGCCTCATATCTCTTGGTTTGGACATATATATACACGCTATCAAGATTACTTTTTTGCCCAAACTCCTGTACCCAATGCGGGTCCTCCCAATACTTTTTCCATATAGGATTTGACAAACCCTTCAGAATTAAGTGTATGTGCATGTAATTTTTCCTCCTAAATTAGTGGGGGGTCTTGGAGTGCCTCATTTACATTCTGTCACAAACCAGACACTAGACAGGAGGTGGATCCTCTGTGCTACCAGCACATTTAGCAGAGGTGATATCAGAGGCGCAGAGTCTAAGGCACCGGCCAGTGTTCACCAGAGCACCCCACAAAGGGTGTTAGGCTTTGCTGCGAACAGCACCCAGGTTGCGGCCCTCAGACTCACCTGTGCAAGGTAGCAGCTGACGGCTGGAGATAACCAAGACGCAGTACAAAGTCGACAGGCAAATTCAAAAACCAAAAACAAGACCGGGTAAGGGCAGGCAAAGAGCAAGCACGGTCAGGACAAGCCAAGGTCAGGAACCGGAAACCAGGACTGGAAACTTGAATACTCACAGACACTATCAGGAGGACAACAAGTACCAGATCAGCAGTGCTGCTGATCTGTGGCACATTCGTAGTACAAAGCATCCCAAATAGCCCCTCTTATTTTTATTCATAACAAACTTTCCACCATGGGCTTTGATCGAAATGACCCTTGTCCATCCCAGCTCTGTAGCTAGTTTGCGTTGGGGACCTTTGTCCCTTAGATCTAAGAATATGAGCCCATTTCTGGTTCAAATGTTACAGATTTGGGATTCAGTTACGAATCGGGCAAAGCTAATTAGTGGACACCGTCTGCTGATAGATTTATTTGGTAATCCCCTATTCTGACCAGGTATTAATAATAAACCGGATTTTAGTTGGTGGATTCAACAGAATCTTACAGTTGGTTCTATGGTCTCTGGCTTACAGATACATTCTTTTGCTTATTTAAAAGAGAAATATGGTATTCCTAACCAAGAACTTTCCCATTATCTACAAATACGTCATTTTCTTTATAGTTTGTTTCATTGGTTTCAGTTTCCTTTAACCATGAGTATGTTTGAACACATATGTAGAGATAAGCCTGTTATGGTAGGAGCTATCTCCTTTCTTTATAGCTCCATTGTTAGCACATGGTTTGATAAACCTTTGATGTATTTGTCTGCATGGAAAAAGGATTTTTCTATTGTTTTTTCAGAAGACGATACCTCCTCCTTTTGGCAGGCTATTCCCAAAAGAAACGTGATTGTTTTAGAAAATTTTAGTAAGGTCCTGATGAGATGGTACCTCACTTCTGCTAGAATAGCACATGTAGTTCCCTCTTCATCACCAAATTGCTTTAGAGGATGAAAGGCACTATGGGTCATATCTGGTGGCTTTGCCCTAAAGTATCTATATTATGGATAAGGGTATACCACATGATTTATTCAGTACTGGGAAATAACTTACCCAAGGATACTCGACATGCTCTATTTCATGTTTCTTTTTCTAATGTTGATAGAAAATCCTCTATTCTTATCGCTCATATTTTTATGTTTACTAAACAAACTATTGCATTTGCATGGAAATCCTCGGTTTTAAATTTTTTAGAAAATAAAAATCGAATGCATGGTACATTGGGTATTGAGAAAATGATGGATATTGTTAACAATACTGGCAACCTTGGATACGATCTGGCAACCTTGGTTGGATTATTTTCTGCCTTCTCTGAGAACTCTTTCTCTCCTTCACATTTACATTTTTGTTTATTTAATGCTTTAACAGGACATCTTTTTCTTTCACCTTGCTTTTTTTCTTTTTAAACCATGTGTGTATGTTTTTTTTAATTCATATTCATTTTTGTTCTAGTGTTATTTTTTTATGCTGTGAAGCTAACAGCTATCTGTGTTTATTTTGTAATATGCTGGATTACTGGTTTCAATTACTATATGCTATTTTTACAGTATATTTGTTGGCCTTTTTTATTTGTATGTTCCTTATCATCTTAATAAAAACATTTGTAAAAGAAAATATTTGCTAACAAATAGTAAATGACTTTTAAGAAATCCATTCCAGGTTTGCTGGATCACCCAGTTTCACTAATGAAAAGGTATTTTCGCCAGCCTTGGAGAGTTTTAATAAATCCCCAATATCTGAACTACATCACATGGACTTCCTTGTATAGGCCATTGACCTACACTAATACACCTGCACCAATAAAAATCAAGTCCTGCACATATGAAGAGATTTATTCATCTGAGCAAACACAAAAATTATCTATTGTCAAAAATATTGATAATCTTCATTACATAAGAAGTATACAATGTTTTACTTTAATCTGGAGATGGCAGAATCTGGATTGTTCTGTGCAGTCTAGTTACAGAGTACTAATTATACAAAGGTCAAGTGTCATCATCAGGTTGAAATTGAACTGACAACAGAAGTAGGCCACAAAGGAAATCAGCAGCCACTAGTGGATCTTTGACTCAAACAACACCTCTTGGAATTGGATTCAAAATTCAGTAAACTATGGGTGGCAGGAGGAAGAAGGGCACAAGCAGCACCAATACTTAGCAAACCACCACCAGTGGTGGCAGATAGAAAGAAAGAAAAGTCTGGTTTTCTCCAGAGCTTCTAGAGGTGAGAATGTTGTGCGGTAGATTGTTGGAGTCCTGGGGCACATCAAGGTGGGCAGAACAATGTGTGGTACCAATTCAGAAGGCAAAAGAATTGTCAAAGAAAGCCAGGATTGAGGCAGGCAACAAACAAAGTCAGAAACAAAGCCATGGGTCAAACACCAGAAATAGACACTGGTGACATGAGGGTCACCAAAGACGCAGGGGAACACAGGAGGAACAGGAAGAGACTGGTGGCACTGGTGATAGGGGGTCACTGAAGACATAAGGAATGCAGGAGACCCGGGAAACACTGAAGACACGGGAAAAGCACAGGAGAACAGCAGACTGGAGAAAAAGGGGTTAGCAGAGAAGCTGGACTGGGAAGCACTCAATCAGGCAACAGCTGAATAGGAAATTCTCAGCAGAGCTAGGGGGATGGACAGTAGGCTGGAGACATGTTGCAGTGTCTGAGCCAGGTAAGTAGCCAAGGGCTATTAAGAGGCTATCCCCTGATTGGCCAGCAGGAGGGAGATGCTGAATAATCCTGGAGGAGGAGGCACACCCAGGGTCAGGTCAGGAGAGAGGCAGATATATATGCAGGCTGTGCCACCTATTTTCAAGCTCCAACTTCCTCTAGTCTCAAAGGCAGGTGCCTTTTTAACACCAGAGGCCAGGTGTACCAGTGCCATTCCTAAATCCTGGCCTGGACACCCCAGGCCTGGATCCCAAATAAAATGCTGCAATTTTTTAAAAAAATATATATTTTTTTAATCATAATTTAATATTATTGTATTAATATATATTAAAATGTTTCATACATGAATACATTTATATATATAATAAATATATAATAAATTTATTTTATATTAAAAAAATCAGGATTTTAAATAATGTATGAAATCCTTAACTTTTGTTATCTTATGATCAAGTTAACTGATATTTGTTTGGCCTAGGCTTACGTTAACTCTGCCCATGAAAGTAATAAATAAGACTTTCTGCAAAGTGGATATTCAGTATACATAAATATGTATAGCTTTAATCTTTGCCATTTCTATATACTGCTAGACTATAACAAAATAGTAATAAAATATTTTTTCAATAAATGATTATTACCTTCCCAACCATGCTTATTCCGATGTATTTTACTCCTCAGCTTCTATTGCACAGCGTAGGCTACCAACTGGAACCGGTGCTTACAGAAATGATTTAGGTTTGTTCAGCAAAGCTCATCACTATGGGCTGCCTAAAGCTCAAGATCAACATGTTTTCTACACACGTTGTATAACTTTTAAATGTCACCAGGTTGTTGTAAATCTCTTTTAACCCTTTGGATCCGTTTGTCTTTGTTGCCCAAACTTTACTGTCAAGCATCAGTAACAGCAAACACTTTCATTAAGTTTGATTGCGTATTTCCTGCTTTGCATCACTAAATTCTATTCCTGAAGAAAAGAGGAGCAGGTCTGTCACATCCTAATAAAATGTTAATATAAACATCTTGTTTTTCTATATATAGCACTTGCTGTATGCAGATCTGTCTACAGATTCCTTTTGCTTGGCAAATGTATAATAGTTGCTGGTGTTTGTAAAAGTGACCACAGTCAGATACCACAGCGGATTTACCAGTATTGATTTGTATGGTATGTACAAGTCAATACTGGAAAATCCAATGTAGTATCTGACTAAAGAATACTGGTAAATCTGCTGTACAAGTCAATACTGGTAAATCTGCTGTAGTATCTGTTTCAGTAACAAGACAGGGGTTATATAGGTGGTATGTTAGTGGAATCATTCCTGTGGTAAGGAGACACTGGCCCTAATTCATCAAGTGGAATCGGATGAAATCCTTAACTTTTGTTATCTTATGATCAAGTTAACTGATATTTGTTTGGCCTAGGCTCGCGCATTCGTATTCACGATCCAAAATCGTACGCCGTCGCACTATTCAGCAACTGAAAAAGCTCGCGGCCGGAGCCGCGCATCTCCGGCAGCTTTACACTGGCGAGCTTGCATTAAAAGTCACTGTTCCCCTAAAAAATCAT
>NC_092860.1:56583686-56701848 GCF_032062135.1 Pyxicephalus adspersus
TCTATGTTGCTGCATTTGATACTTTGCTTACCATTTAGCATAATAGCTTCTTTTTTTACTTGTTTTTACTTTGAATATTTAAATGTCTATTGTGCAATTTTGAAGTCAATTTCAATGCTATGGTTATTGTGTTTGTGGCCAAATTGTTTGAAGTGGTACTGGTCCAATAATAAAATGATAAATAAAATGATTGCCACTCCATTCTTTGGCACAGTTATGCCAGAATACCGATTTTTCCCTCATCATGAAGTACCTGCACTTCACAAACAATGAAGAATTTGATGAGACTACCCATCCTGCAACAAAACTGAAGAAAATTTTGGAAGTTTCTCAAATGATTTTAAAAAATTTCCAGGAGACCTATGTGCCAGACAGAGACATCCGTATTGATGAAAGTCTAATGGCTTACAAGGGGAGGCACAGCTGGGTGCAGTACATTGCGTCAAAAAGGGCACGATTTGGCATGAAAACGTATATGCTGTGCAAATCCCTATTTAATGTACAGCGCTGTGTAATATGTTGGCCCTATATAAATCCTGTTTATTAATAATAATAATAATAATAATAAATCCTCATCTGGCTACATTTGAAATACAGTACTTTACACTGGAAAAGGGACACAGTTCAACCCCAGATACAGCCATTACGGATTGGCAACATCTTCAGTGCTATCTCTCATAGAGCCATTGCTAGGTCAGGGCTATTGTGTCACAACTGACAATTTCTACACCTCGCCTGCAACACAGAATGATGGCCCTGAGATGGCATGACACAAAAGATGCGTGCCTGATGACAACACAACAACACCATGGGAGGTGTCAACAGAGCTGACCAAGCCATGACATTCTACCCAGCGATGAGGAAACAGCAAAGGAAGTACTACAAGATTATTTTCAGGCATCTTGTTGAACAGTGCCTAGGGAATGCCTACATTCTGAACAGAAAAAAACTGTCAGAAGCCTGTGAATCATTCAGACTTCATTTTGCAAGTTTCCGAATTCATAGTCAAGAACCACCAAACCATCAGTGGCTGTGAATTGACCTGGACGTTGTGCTTCCACCGTTGTCAACCCAGAATGCCTGACTGGTCGTCACTTCACTGAATACATCCCACCAACCCAGGAAAAGGCAGCACCTACAATACAAGGATGTGCGTGGTTTGCTGCTCAAAGACCGATGACAGAGGAAGGAAGTTTAGAAAGGAAACCAGGTTCTACTGTCCTGACTGTGATGTTGGGCTTTGAGCAGCACCTTGCTTCAAAATACCACACCACACCCAGGATGTCTACTAAAAATGTAAATATTTTTTTTTCTAAAATCTGCATTTAATTTATATTATTATTTATCAATAATATTGAACCCTTGTTTGGACAAATTTCAGTGAAAATGTTTTTATAAACTTGTTTTATTTGATAAACTACATTATTGTGGTCAACTATTTCAGTATTTTTTTATAATTCTTATACTTTCCGGATTACCAATGGAATCAGAAAGGAATTTTTTTTCTCCTGTTGAAGCAAATTGTACCAGGGTTTTTTTTGCCTTCCTCTGGACCAACTATGTCCATAGGGTTTTATATCTGGGAATGGTTTATTTCCCTAGTGGTTGAACTTGATGGACTTATGTCTTTTTTCAACCTAATCTACTATGTAACTATGTACCTATAATTATTTATTATATTATAGTTTATGAATATAATATAATAAATAAATATAATTATCATACCGGGGAGTTATTCCTACGAATTACAGGCTCACAATATAAACAAAAAATTTCTATGAAAAAAAAAATTGTATCACTTTTTGCACCAAAAAACTGACTGAATTAGAACGCTAAGCGGGTTGATAGCCCGATAATAGGTTTTTAAACACATTAAGGTTAGGTTAAGAATCAACCAGCACTTTGAGTGGTCTGGCCGCCAAAAGGGAAACGTGTATCTATTTATGACTCTTGGTGGCATCCCCTAAAATATTTTGTTTTGTGTCCCCAGTATTTTAGGATATGTGAATAGGTTTATGTAAACCATGCATCCTGACACTTGGGAAACTTTTTTTTATAAGTTTGGTATTAGGATTCTTTGATTTGTAAACATTGAAGCTCTGTGCATTAACCTCCCCAGCAGTAACCCCGAATGTGACTCGGGGTAGAAAAAAGATGCTGAAAGCAGTAACCCTGAGTCACATTCGGGGTAGCTAAAACCATGGAAAACAATAGTAAATAGAGCCTTACCTAATCCGCTGGCATCGTCCTTCGTGATCCCCGTCTCCTCGCTTCCTCCGACCAGCGTCCTCTGAATCTGATGAGTCACCTGGGAGTTCTCAGTGACGTCAGTGCGTGCGGCCGTTGCGTCGGGGGCGCCGCAGGATTTTCAAATCTATTTGTATTGAAATAGTGTGTTGAATATGCAGACATAAAGAGAGTCATTGAGTTGTTGCAATATCACCAAAACAATTGAGTCATCTGCGTTAACCTTAAAATGGTATGCTTCCTTCTTGGTCAGCAACGCGGATCCACCAAGTATCCCTGTTATCTGTGCATTGGGCGGAAAGGAACTGGCCTCCAGATCTGCCCTAAAACCAGGTGATCCAAACATTCTACATAAGCCACTTGTTGATAGAAAGAATATTAAATTCTCGCCTCTGCACTTCAAACTGAGTAAAATGAAGCAGTTTGTTAAAGCTTTGCCAACAGGAGACTGTTTCAAGTACCTAATTTTGGCATTTCCTAGCCTGTCATTTTAAAAAATAAAATCTGGTGTTTGATGGTCCACAGCTCATCAAAGATGAACATTTCATCAGGACAATTTCAGAAGCCGAAAAAATGCTTGGTTATCATTCAAAGCCATTGTCAAGGACTTTCTTGGAAACACACCAGCAAATAATTACACAGAAATTGTCCAAAAACTCTTGGAGAGCTACAAAATGCTTGGTTGCAATATGAGCATCAAGGTGTATTTTCTGCATAGCCATCTTTCTAACTTCCTGGAAAACCTTGGTGCAGTCAGTGATTAGCAAGGTGAACAATTCCACCAAGATTTGAAGGTCATGGAAGGACGGTATTAGGGTAGATGGGATGTACATATGATAGCTGACTATTGTTGAAGCATCCGGCGGGATTGTCCTAACACTAAACACTCCAGGAAAAGCTATAAGAGTAACAATAAATCCTTTGTATGATCAAAAGAAATTTAAATAAACAGTACATTCAAGTTAATGTTTCATTATTTTTTCATTGTATGTAAAATTTGTATGTTTTTTGACAAAAATGGAGGCTACCTGTAATGCACCTGGGCACACAAACCACAGCCAACTCCAAGAATGCTTTTATCACGTTTTATTATCGTTATAAAACAAGACAAGGGTTATTTACAGATGATAAGTCCGATAAGCGTAGTACAGGAGGGCAAGGAAAAGGCAGGTCAGGAACAATCTGAGGTCAAGGAAGGCAGCAGGCAAGAGTGGTCACAAACAATCCAAGGTCAGGGCAGGCAGAGTCCAGGCAGAATCAGGTTTCAGACCAGGTCGCTATGGTAATGACAAACTGGATTAGCATAAACCAACACAAAGAACATCCCAAGCACACTGTATTCACAGAGGCTTATAGCGGGCAATGGTGTTCACGACAGGTTCTCCTTAAATGGCCAGAGTGACCAATGACTTTGCTCCACCTGGCACCATTTGAACGGAGGGTACTGAACCCCCTGCGGCCGATTTCAAACTAACTGTGTCCCGCAGCGAGGCAGCCGAGTGCCATGCCCTTGGGGGGGGGTCCAAAAGGCACGCGTGGTAGCGTGCACATCTCTTCCCACAGCACCCCTGGGACGTGCCCTACTTTGCACCCCCACAGGAGTGCTGAGAACAGGACTTTCAGTAATCACGTCCATAGAGAATCTGGGGATGCCACCTGGCCGAACAATAGTAGCCTGCAGAGAGAGACACGCCCCAGGGACGCCCCGGGCTCGCTGGACAGGTAAGTTCCTTACAGTACCCTGTATCGTAAAAACTGGATGTGATGGCAAAAAACTGGGGGCCATTTCTGGATTCACGACCCCAAAATTAGTAAAAAACAAGTGTAACATCTAACTCAACAAAAAATGCGTTCCCCGGTGTAATTTTTCTAGGAATCAGCTCCAAGGTGTGTTGATTATGAATAATATCTGCATAAATATGGATATTATATCACCCTATAAATGCACATATATATTCAAAAAATGAAGGTTCATGACAAATAATAGCTAGGCATTCAAACAGTTTAATTAAGGAATTCACAATAACATAGATACATATAAGACAATGTAAGAATGCATTCAGGAATACCTGCTTAATGGGTACCCCAGGAGCCTGCTTTCTTCGGAAGAGAGCTCCATAAGAAGAGCTTACCTCAGAAGAATCTAAAAAGAGAGAGAGACTCAGGAGAAAAGAAGCTCCTCTCTCTCAGTTCCTATTTTGTTATAGTTAATTCCCATTAGGCCTCTTGGGGGAACTTGGATTGGTTACTGGGTGTGATCAGTAGGATACCTATTGGCTGACACATTTCCCTAGCTATACATTGGTTATTTCAAACTTCAGGAATTTACTAGACCTCCTAGCTAATTTGATATGGGAAGCTGGAGGCATCTAATGTAGGTGATATGGGAGGTGGGGTCATCTAATGTAGGTGTCACCAAAATGCCTGGATGGGCCAATACCCCAACCCAACTGTCCAGCTACCTATCAATCTCTGTTTGATTAATTTATTACCCCTTAAAAGGCCCTAATGGTAATTAACTCTAATATGGGAACTGTATCTGTTTCCTGGCATTTGTTTCATGGTCTGTTTGTCTATTGTCCCTTGTGTGAAATCCTTTGAACCCCTAGGTTGTCTAGGTGGCTTGACAAAGAGAAACAGATCACAAACATTCCCACACATATACACCTATAAAGAAATACATTTTATATACATATATATCCACATATCTCTATAAACAATATTGGGGTGAAACAGGTGGTAGTAATTTACATAGAATAAACTCGGTAAATATTGTATCAATTCCCATGACCCTGTTTATCCATTGTAAATTACTAATATTAGCTTTTATTTATAAAGCCCACCATAATAAACAGAGCTGTGGTTTAAAAAAGGGCTGCATGTGACAAGTCTGCATACATAATAAGTAGTGTTGGCCGAATAGCTCACTATTCGATTCGGCAGCTATTCGCTCCAATAGAGCAAAAAAATTCGAGTGGTCGAATGTCAAAGTCAATCACAATTAAAGTCAATGGGAGGAAAAATTCGGGTTTTTTTCAGCACTGTGTAGAGCTTCTACAGCCTCCAAACAGATGTAAAAAGATACATTATAAAATGATACATAAAAAGATACAAGCAGTAGAGGTAATGAATGGAGATACGTATCTCCATTCAACCTCTATTGCCCTGTATTGCTTGCGGTTACAGCTAATTGAAGGCACGTGCTTTCAATCAGCTGTGACTGCAAAGTTCCCATGGTCCAGGAATCCCACAATGACATTATGATTCATAATGTCATTGTCGGATAACCTGTAAAAAAAAAAAAACAAGGTAAAATAAAAACACAAACAAATAAATTAATTTAAGATTAATTTTTTTTTTTTTTTTAAACTTTTTTTTCCCCCGAATTTTTGCTGTCGAATCCATATATCCACAGCCATATTCGGGTCGAATATAGGGACAACCTGAATTCGAACATCAACACTAATAATAAGTACACATTACGACACAGGATGAGAGGAGGATGTAAATTACTTTATTACAATAATAAGTGAACTGACTGCATGCATCGTGTATATTCTCTTTAAACCTAAATAATTCTTTATTTTACAGCTGGCATTTAATATTTGTTTTATTATAAAGCTTCCAGTAACAGCACTTGAAAGCAAAATCATCAAAGCTCTTACTTAGGAAATCTGTCTATAGTTATAAAACACTTTACTACAAGTTATATTTTTCTAAGCGTTAGAACTAATTCCAACATGCTTTGAATTTCAAAAAAGTATGTTTGTTTTTTTGTACTTCAAACGGAACTAAAGTAAAAATAAAAAATGAAACAAAACAAAAATGGGGGGTACCCTGTATTGTAAAAACTGGATGTGATAGTAAGCAACTGCCCCTTCTGCACAAGCCCCTTCTGCACATGCCCCGATGTCAGGCATGCGCGCAAAGTGTAGCCCGAATCCTCCTTGGATTCGGGAAGTACATATTTCAGTGGGCTCTGTGCTCCTATTCTGTCTTTACTGCTGCAGCAACATTTAAAGAAAAACAAAACACATTTTTACCTTATGTAGAAGGGTTATTTACCCTTCTATATAAAGTAAAAACTGTGGTGATAACTGCTTTCATTTTAGTGATTTCTAACTGTGTGACATATTGGAAATAATTTCCTAAAAACTTTAGACTATTAATTGTCAAATCTTTTTAATCCTGGACTAGATCCATTCCATATTTGCTAGATCACATAGTCCATCTTATCCAGTCTTGGAGAGCTTTCTTAAATCAGGACCTACAAAAAAAAATACAAAAAATACTTACATACAAAAAACACACAGCAAAAACACATTTTGCAAAACAGTCAACGATAAATCATTCTATTTTGGGTATAATACTCATGTCCCTGAGCACACAGGAAGCCTATTGTAAAAAACATTCAAATAAATAACAGTAGAGGAGAATCAAGTGAGGAAGAGTGACAGTGAAAAATAACATAGTTCTATTACAATATTGTGCAAATTGCAAAATACGTCAGCAGGTGAAGCTGAGATTAGGCTGGGAGGCTTATTGAAAAATAGGAAGACAAACATAGGATCCCTGAGAATAAGGAAGACAAAAGTAGGTTTCATTTCATTTTTTTTTATTTTTAGGTGTGTGAGGATGAACACTAGTCACAGTGTGTTAGATATTTATATATTGAGAGCTTGAAAAAAAGGTCTCTGCCCACTGAAGCTGTAGTTATCTCTGACTCTAACTAAGCTTCTGATTAGAAATGGTCAGACTGAATTTTCTGAGCACCTTTAGTAACATTTTACAGTAACCTAGAGGTATACTTCTAAATCATTCCCCTGTCAATTCAACTGACAGTTTGGGAAAAAAAATACACCCCCTAATGCTCAGGATTTAAAGATCAAAACTCCATAAAATTAAAGGACGGAAAGTCACTGCACATCTGTGCACATATCGCCCTGATGTGGTGTTTCTTCAGGAAACCCATCTAAAGTTGTGAGACACTGCGCATGCCTGGATTTTGGGGTTGGGGAGGTGATCACCTTGTCCTACTCCAAAAAAAACGTGGAGTAGCAATTTTGATTCGCAAATCCTTACCATTTCAAATCCTCGATTCTCAATAAACCCCAACTCTCTATTATTTTATTGAGGTTGAGCATCCAGGGGACTTTATACTAATTCCTAAATATCTACGCTCCCACCAGGCCCAAGGCACACTTCATTATTCAAATCATGAAACTTCTCCTTGAGGGAAATTATCATAATCTCATCATAACAGGGGATTTTAACAGAACCCTGGACAAAAACCTGTATAATTCTACTTAAAAAAAAAACTGTTGGACTGTCCCCAATTCATCATCTTGCTAAACACTTACCACTGCTGTGTCCCTGGCAAGTAAGGAACCCTACAGCCAGGGAATACTCTTGCTGGTCGAGAGCATACAAAACTCTCTCCTGTATAGACTATTTCCTTATACATGACTCCCCAACATCCAATCTACCACTTACCACTCCATTTTCCTCCTTACCACCCCCTCTATCACTACATCTACAAATTCCCAGGACATTTCACGGCTCACCACGCTGGCACTATCCCTCATATATTTTTTCTTCCTCCTCTTTTAATGGTAATTAAATCTCATCCCGGAACAATTTTCTGTATGACAACATTCAGCATTGGAACACCCTGGTGCTCTTATGGGAGACTGGCAAGGCAGTATTACGTGGGCATATCACTACATACCTAAAAGGCCTTAAAAGAGAGGAAGCTAAACTGCATATGAAACTAAATGTAGCAATGGCATATCACACATACCAACAAGCCCTTATTGAGGAATCCAGATGTGTCTGGCTCCAAGCAGCTATGATTCTAGATAACCATCTTCATACTCTAGCCCTAAGCAGAGACCGATATATGAAATACAAATATTATCAGTGGGGCAATTAAACAGGAACATTATTGGCTAAATTAGCTACACCCAATGGGCCCAAAAGAACTATACACACACTGTGCAACCCTACTCAGGGAAGTAGACATCACACCCAAGCTGAAATTCTACATCACTTCAAAAAACACTTTCATCTGTTTATTCGGCTCAACCCCAAAAAAGTCAAAAGCTATATTCTCTACTGCAGCAGGCTAACCTTCCCTGCTTCCCTACTTCTCAACCGGAAATCCTCAATGCCCCAACTGAACTCTCAGAAATTGAATCAGTTTACACAAGCTACCTTTGGGAAAGACCCCAGGTCCAGATTGTTTAGCAAACCCCTTGAACCTTACATGTCACCTCTATTAAAATAAATCTTTAACGGTATTCTTCTTGATCAACTCCCTTTCCCCTCCTTTAATGAGGCCCACAGATCCTATATTCCCCAACTGCATACAAATCCTATAGTTACATAGTAGGTTAGGTTGAAAAAAGACATAAGTCCATCAAATTTAACCACTAGGGAAATAATCATATCCCAGATATAAAACCCTATAAGACATAGTTGGTCCAGAGGAAGGCAAAAAAAACCCTGGTACAATTTGCTTCAACAGGGGAAAAATTCTTCCTTCCTGATTCCACAAGGCAATAGAATGTTCCGTGGATCATCAGTCACTGTTATTTTTACTTTAAAGCCTTAATAACCAGTTATATTCTGTGCTTCCAGAAAAACATCCAGCTTTTTCCTAAAGCAATCTATAGTTGTTGCTGAAACTACTTTCTGAGGGAGCCGATTCCACGTTTTCACAGACCTTACACTGAAGAATTCCTTCCTTATCCAGAGCTTAAACTTCTTTTCCTCCAGATGCAAGGAGTGCCCATTTGTTCTTTGTAATGATCACAAAGTGAATAATGGGGAAGAGAGTTCTCTATATGGACCGCTTATATATTTATACAGGGTGATCATATCCCCCCTTAAACATCTCTTATCAAGGGAGAATAGATTCAGTTCAGCTAATCTCCCCTCATAGCTGAGCTTCTCCATTCCTTTTATTAGTTTAGATACACTTCTCTGCATTCTCTCCAATTCCACAAAGTCCTTTTTGTGAACTGGTGCCCAAAACTGGACTGCATATTCCAGATGTGGTCTGACCAATGCTTTGTACAGGGGCATGATTCTGTCTCCATCTCTGCAGTCTATTCCTCTTTTAATACAAGAAAATACTTTGCTAGTTTTGGATATTGCAGCTTGGCATTGCATGCTGTTATTAAGTCTATGATCTACCAGAACCCCCAGATCCTTTTCCATTCCTGACTCCCCGAAGTGTATTCCCCCAGACAGTATGAAGCATGCATGTTGTTAGCTCCCAAGTGGATAATTTTACATTTATCTATATTAAATGTAATTTGCCACTTGGCTGCCCAATCAAACAGTACATCCAGGTCTGCTTGTAGATTATAGACATCCTGTATAGACCTAATTCCATTCCATAGTTTGGTGTCATCTGCAAACAAAGAAATAGTACAGAAATACTCTATATCATTTATAAAAATATTAAACAGTAGGTCCCAACACTGAGCCCTGGGGTACACCACTAATAACCTTATACAATTCAGAGTATGAATCATTAATTACAACTCTCTGGATGCGATCTTTAATCCAGTTCTCTATCCATTTACAGATTGACTTTTCTAAACTTATTGACCCTATCCTTGCATAATAACTGTCTGTGGGGTACAGTTTCAAATGCTTTAGCAAAGTCCAAGAACACTATATGAACTGCTACTCCACTGTCTACCTGTTTACTTACTTCCTCATAAAAAAAGGGGGGCGGGCACTCAGCAAAAGATGGTGGACAGCCGTTAACCTAGCTCCGCATCTCCCCTAGGCAGTTTTCACTTTATCCTGAGATCATCGCAATTTTTCTTACCTGCATTTAGTGGATCTTCTTTCTCATCCTCTAAGTGTGTTTGTGACTTAAATACGCCTAAATCCAATATGAAACAGACGTCTTCTCCCAATATGCTCCCAATCACTGAGGCCCTCGCTAAAGGAACTCCTAAGAGGATGCCGCCTGACAGTCGCTCCCGTTCTCCTCACACACAGCTGGATTCAAACTCTGATATGGAACTGAACTCTCTTCTGCCTTCTCCTTCTTCAGAAGACCCAAACACAGATAAGTTATAAAGGCAATCCGTGACATAGGCCTACTCACATCAGCACTGGAAGATCGTTGTGAGGTGATTTCCAACAACGTCACTTGTCTCTCCACAGACCTGGACTCCCTGCGTGATAATCAACAGTAGTGTTGGTGTCCGAATTTGGGTTGTCCTTATATTTGACCCGAAAATAGCTGTTCGAATTCGTGTAGACCCGACCTAAAAAAAAAACTACATTGGATGGTAAAAATTCGGGAAAAAAATGTAAAAAAAAGTGTTAGAAAAAAAAATTTATGGTAAATTAATTCATTGAGTGTTTGTTTATTTAACTAATTTTTTTTTACAGGTTATCCTACAATGACATGATATCTCTTACCCATTTTTTTTATCCACTGCAAGAAACTGTATCACATTACTGTGCGTGTTACAGAGTAAGAGATACTTGCCAGCTGGCATTCTCTCAATGATTGCGTCAGAGTCTGCAATCATTGAGAAGAGTGTGTGATCCCAGGGGCACTAAAGGTTAATTAACCTGTAGTGCCCCGGGTATCGTAGTGGAACTGCAGAGTTTATCTGCAGTTCAGTTCCCACGGTCACATGACTGTGAGAACTTTGAGGTCACAACTGTGACTGCAGGTGATCCCCGGGCACTAGAGGTTGAATGGGGACAAGTTTCCCCATTTATCACATCTAGTGCCCTGTGTTCTTGCATATAGAAACTCTATCCAAGAACACATACTACTAGTACAGTGCAGCAACAGCAATCAGGATCACTGCTGCAGCCCTGTAGTATGTGTTCCTGGATAGAGTTTCTCTATCCAAGAACACAGGACTCCCTGTGTTCATGGATAGAAAAACTCTATCCAAGAACACATGCAATTAGTAATAGTCCCTAAAAATAACCCGAATTCTCCCACCATTGACTTCAATGGTGTCTGAATTCAGGATTTGATCACCCGAACAATATCTCACTATTTAATCGAATAGCTGTTGAATCGAATAGTGAGATATTCGACCATTACTAATCAACTGTCCCTTGTTGATAAGTTGGAAGATCTTGAGAACAGATCTCCACGATTAAATTTTCGCATTAGGGGTATTCCAAAACATGTTGTAGACCTTCAGGCCCCATCCCTGGCCCTTTTTCAGGAACATGCCCCTGACATTTAGCTGAATATTTGGAAATGGAGAGAGTACACTGAGCACTTACCCCTCGTAAGGAATCAGGACCACCAGGAGACATCTTGGTTAAATTCCTGTACTATCATAGAAAGGAGAGGTTATTACAAGCAGCTACAGACACAAGTTTCAGAGTCCACCTTTGATGTTTCAAGGACATGAGTATCAACTCAATCCATGAAATCCTATCTGGATATCCTGATACACCATCGTATTCCATACAAATAGGGTTTCCCGTTTCGTCTGCTCTTTTCTCATCATGGCAAATCATACTCCTGTTTTTCCCCAGATGCCGCTGCGTCGATGCTGTCAGATATTGGTTTAATTTCCTCCTTGATCACCTCCAGCCTCTCCTCAGTACAAGAAATGCTGCTTAAGTTCATCTGGATCAAAACCTTCCTCCTTTTCAATGGCAGTGAAAAAAGCACCTGGTTGACTAGTTTCTGCAAACCCTATCCTCTTTTGCAGTTGTGTGCTGGATGTTGGTCTTCTCTACAACACCTACTTCACCCTTCAACATTCTGCTACTGCTGGTTTCCTTGACTTGACTTGACAAGGTGACTGTCATCAAGGCAACTCATCAAGGGTTTCACTTAATTTGTTGCACTGTGCATTCAGCACTATTTTGTCAGCCTCCCTATGCCCTCTTCTACCTTCCTCACTATACAATCCACACTTCACTGACAACCTTCGTTGAAGCTGTATACGTCTTCAGTTTTCATTACAAACCATCGAAAGAAACCTTTTACTGTCTGTACAGCCTTAAGTTACTTTTAACCAGACTTGCATTTCCTTTGATGAATTACTACTGTTTCTCTATTACTGCTACATTTACCAATATTATTAAACGTGGAGCTCAGCATTCTGTTCAAATGTTCTTTTTTTTGTTACTGTTGCTTGTTACTTTATTGCTGATTTTATGTTCGCCCTCTTCTACCCTTTATTCTCCTGTAACTACATTTATGCAAATGAAGCTCAGGACTCTTTGGCCCTGATTCATCAAGCAAAATCGGAAGCTCGCTCGCGCATTCGTATTCGTGATCCGAAATCGTAAGCCGATGCGCAATTCAGCAACTGAATGAGCTCGCGGCCAGAGCCCCGCATCTCCGGCAGCTTTACATTGGCGAGCTTGCATTAAAAGTCACTGTTCCCCTAAAAAATCATTCTTTCTAATGGCACACATAATACCCTGAGCCCTAAAAAAAATGTTTGTGCTGTTCAAATGTTTAAAACATGTATGTGTGCTAAAAAAAAAAGCATATTTTAAAATGACTCATTTTTTTTCTGTACACAAATATATATATAGAAAATACTTTTAACATTAAATCCTCCCCAACTCAACTTTACTACTATCTAAAGGATCATATTGATCAATGATAATGACATGTCCAAGTGCAAAAAAAAAAAAACAAACAGCCAATTTTGACAGACTGCGCAAGTGCTAGTGAATTTCTATCACCTGTGCGCTTAAGTTTAAGCATAAGAAGGGTGTGTTTTAACTTGCTTTTTCCTTTTGTCTTTTTCTTTTCTTTGAGGGGCTGTTGTTTTGTTTGTTATCCTAATCATTCTATGTTGCTGAATTGGATACTTTGCTTACCATTTAGCATAATAGCTTCTTTTTGTATTTGTTTTTACTTTGAATGTTTAAATGTCTATTTTGCAATTTTGAAGTCAATTTTAATGCTATGGTATTGTGTTTGTGGCCAAATTGTTTTTCGCGACCCCTATTGCTCATTATTATCAAGGCAGGAATCTGGCTGGCAGTGAGGGGGCGAGTGTACGAGCGCACTCGACTCCGGACTGCGGGAAACCGGTTTGTTGGAAGCGCGAAAGTACGCGCGACCAGCGAGCGCGGATTTCATTGATGAATCAGGGCCTTTGTATCACAAATATTTTTTATGTTACTTTTGCTTGTTACTTTGTTGTTGATCTTGTAACCTGCAAGAATGTATTCTCTCTGAAAGCACTAACTATTTTCATACACATGAAGTGCTGCACTTTTTGAATTGCACGTTTTTTTTTTTTTGTTTTTTTTCTTACTGCAATATTTATTTATTGTATGAATGTACTTCTGTAACTATATTCATGCATGTATAGCTTAACACTCTTATAACTACGTTCCTGCAGCCTTTAAAACTATTTTCATTGCAAATGTTTTAATTTTAGTTACCTTTAATTGATACTTTGTTGATGTTTTTATTTTCTGCTTGAATATATCTTTTTAACACACTAACGACATATGAATATGAAGATCAACACTTATATATATATATATATATATATATATATATATATATATATATTCTATATTTCTGCCCAATATGGATTACATACTTTGGAAATTATTGAGTTTGGTTACCTAAGCATCTTACACTGTTTTTATTTTTATGCCTACCGTTTGTCCTCTTCCATACTGTTTTTGTTCCCCTCCCCTTTTAATTTTCCTGATGTATTTTCCAACACAATATACCCTTTTTCTCCTGCAACTTCCCCCCACTCTATGTACTGGATCATAATGCTTAATTTTTCCTTGCACTTTTGCAATTTTTTTCTTCTTCTTACATTACATTTGCCTTCCACCTTTTTCTATATCCATGTTACTTAAGCTTCTGTTTTTGAATGTTAGGGGGCCTCAATTCCCTTTAAAAACGAACCTGTGCTTTTCGTTTTTTTCGTTCCGCTCATGCAGATATTATTTGTCTCATTTTTCCCAATCCTTAGCTCCGACATACTTTAGTGCCATCTTCTCACTTCAAACGTGGTCCTGATACAACTTACAGACCAAGGAACCAGAAGAATCATAGCAGAAGTTACTAGTGGGAGGCCCAAAGTGGACATAAAGATATGATCAATCCTAGTAGAAACCTCGTGTTGATGGGAAAAAAAGGTATAATCCCGGAATGTAGGATGGAGTTCCCTCCAGGTATCAGAGAATATTGATGGAGTAAAGAATGAAATTGTTGCAATGAAACCTGAGAAGAAGAGTTGGATCTGTCAAGAGGAGGAAAAAGAGTAAGGTTAGGGTCACCACAAATAAGAAAAGAAAAAGGTGGAATAAATAAATAAATAAAGGGGAGATGAAGTTGGTCTGTGTTGAGTTAGGGGCATAATAGAAAACCAATATGATTTCCGTATCATGCAACAATCCCATAAGGATAAGGCAACGACCCTCCCATAAGAAAAAGGCAACGGGTCCTTTATTTCCGAATGACATACAAAGTTCAGGGAATTTCGAAAGCCAATCAGAACATCATTACGTTTACTAGGACCATTACCTAGGAAAATCTGGGAGAAGATGGCACTAAAGTATGTCGGAGCTAAGGATTGGGATTTAAGGAAGTAGATTTCAGGATACATGTGGATAATAAGTAAGTAACTAAAGTAACAACCAAAAGAAACATAAAATAAAATATTTGCAATAGGAAGAGTATTATATTAATGTAGCTAGTGCACTAAAAAGGAAATAAAATAAAATTAGAAAAAAGAAAGAAGCAAAGGTAAAATAAAATAAAATTAATTGTAATACAAAGAATGCTGATCTTCACTTGCATGAACGTAGACTGTGAAGACATACTTGCAGAGAATACACAAGTATGTACAGTGAAGACATACTTGCAGGGAATAGAATCAGCAATAATGTAAAAAGCAAACATACCAAAAAACATTTGCAATATAAACAGTGTTGATCTTCATATTCATATGTCGTTAGTGTGTTAAAAAGATATATTCAAGCAGAAAATAAAAACATCAACAAAGTATCAATTAAAGGTAACATAAAATTAAAACATTTGCAATGAAATTAGTTTTAAAGGCTGCACTGGACTTGGATATTTGGTCCCAAATTTGGCACTCCTGTAGAAGTTGCTCCCTGTCAATCCTTGATGCCCTCTCTCCCCTCTTCCCTTTGCTCTTGCTCTTGAACCTTTAGCATGCCCCATCAGGAACCATCCTGATATCACTGGACTCTCTCTGGCTGATTCACAGCATAAACTATGTTTTTTGCTGATGGCCCTATACTGTTTATCACTAACCCTTTTATCTCCCTCCCTAATCTTCTCTCCCTTATTCATCCCTGTACACTGGGAACTACCCCCCTCTTAACTCTAAATTACGCTCTCACGTCAAACGTGGTCCTGATACAACTTATCATGCTTAGGTAGAATTGCAGCTGTTAAAATGACCTTTTTACCTAAGTTATTTTATCTCTTTCATACCCTTCCTGTTCCAATCCCCGCTGCAGTTCTCCGGTCTTTACATGCTTTAATTCTGTCCTTTATCTGGACCTGTGCCTGCCCTCGCACTCCTCGTTCTACTCTCTTTTTACCTCATGAAAAGGGTGGTCTAGCAGTTCAAAATATCTCTTTTTTTATTTAGCTGCACAATGATGTTCTCTTACTAAATGCAATGCACAATCTGAAGCCCCTTTATTAGTGTCAATCGAGACCCCGGAAAAAGACTACCCTCTATCACCTAATATTCTATGGCTTCCTCCCTGTTTTCATCCAAAATTTACTCTCCCAATGATTAAACACGCTTTACAGATCTGGGATAGAACTAATCGCATATGTATCCTTCGCTTATCTTCACTCCCTTTACTTACCTTCCTTAATAATCCGGCATTCCCTCCTGGCCTCATTTACCCATCCTCTTTTGCCCCGTGGACTATTTGTGGCCTGACCCATGTGTATAAGTTTTATTCCCAATCAGGGGTTCTCCCTTTTTCTCACCATCAGGATATTTACTTATTCTATCCCCACCACAGAGTTTTTTCAATATTTACAGATTAGGCACTTTGTTCAAGTATATTCCACAGTCCCCCTGTGTCGGGGACTCTGTCTCCTTTTGAACGTCTCTGCTACTCCACTCCCCATGCGAAAGGTGTAATTTCTTTCCTTTATTCGTCCCTCTTGCTTTCTAAATTTTCTTCTCCTCCTTCTTATACTTTTAAATGGGAAAGGGATTTGGGTTATGCACTGGACTTGGATATTTGGTCCCAAATTTGGCACTCCTGTAGAAGTTGCTCAACTAATGCAGATGCACAAGAATCATGTTTTAATGTACTCACCAGATGGTACCTTGTTCCGTCTCGTTTATCTAGGTGTGCTCTGGGGCATTCTCCTATGTGCTTTTGTGGTTGTAATCAGTTGGTATCTTTCCTACATATTTGGTGGGAGTGTCCCATAGCCCACTCCTTTTGGACCAAAATATACCGCCTTTTAAGGCTTTTTTTTGAGTATCAAATCCAAGGGATCCTCCCACAGCTCTGCTTCGTTGCAGGCCTCCCTGTCTTTCCTCTACTCAATTTAGTCTCATGCAACACATCCTAATAGCTGCTAAACAATGCATAGCAGGGGCATGGCTATCCCCTCGGATTAGTTATCCTGAGGTAAAGAGAAGGGTCTCCTTTACATTCACCCACGAGAAACACACAGCTCTCCAAACTGATTCTATGGAAATGTTTAAAACAATTTGGTCACTATGGATTAGGAAAATTCTTCCTACATCCTGTGATCGTTATCTACTTCACCTTTAATGATCCTGTATTTTGTCTTTTATTCTTTTCTTTTATACACCCTTCATCCCCTGCCCTCTCCCTTTCCCTTTTCCATCCCTTCCTTTTGTAAATTTGTTTGACAACTTTGGTCTTTCTTGAAGCTATGCTAGCTATCACCTATAATTTTTTTTTCTAGCAGAAACTCCTCTATGTGGTTCTTTATCAAACTCTCTAGAACCTTTCCAACTATGGACGTTAAACTAACTAGTCTGTAGTTAACTGGTAATGACTTTGCTCCTTTTTGAAGATAGGAACTAAATTGGGCTTACGCCAATCCATCGGTACCTTGCCAGTGACTAAAGAGTCACTAAAAATTAGAAATAATGGCTTTGAAATAACCGAGCTCAGCTCTTTAAGGACACGTGGATGCAATCCATCAGGTCCTGGTGCTTTGTCAACCCTAAATTTTCCCAGCTGTTCCTCAATCTTATCAACTCTGTCCATTGTGACTCATTTAAGGCAGTGACATTGCTATAATGAATTTTGACATCTGCCACATGCTTCGTGTACACAGAGCTAAAAAAATTTTTTAGTAAATCTTCCTTGTCTTTATTCCTAGTTACCAACCCAGCAACATCCTTTAAGGGGCCTACATGCTCAGATCAGATCAGAGCTTAAAACAGAACTAAACAAATACTAATTCATAAAAAGCTAAACTGAAAACATGGTAAGGCTGGGAGTGTCTAATAGGGGACTGTAGTAACATCTGTAGTGACATCCTTTAAGGGGCCTACAGATCAGATCTAATCTTTTTGCTTAGAATATATTTAAAAAATTTGGGGGGTTTGCCTTACTTTCCTTTGCGATTTCTCTTTCATTTTGAAGTTTTGCACATTTTATTTCCTTTTTACATCTTTTGTTATATTCTTTATAGGTTTCAAACAATAGGTGATCCTTCATTTTTATATTTTTGGAATGCCCTTTTCTTGTTCCTTATGATTTTTTAAACATCAGCTATGGGTCACATTGGTTTTAATTTTAGCCTCCTAAACGTATTACCCATTGGAATATATTTTTCAGTATGCTTTTGTAGAACAGACTTGAAAGTTTCCCATTTCTGTTCTGTGTTCTTTGAGGACAATATTGTTTCTCACTCCAAGGTACAGCAAGCCGCCCTTAATAATGGAAAATTTGCTTTCTTAAAATTGAATGTTTTTATCTTTCCTGTTTTTGCTTCCTGTTTGCAGCTTACAGTAAATTAAATCAAATTATGGTCACTGCTACCCAGATTCTCTTTTATATGCATAATTATTATAAGCTCTGCATTGATAGAAAGAACTAGGTCCAGCAGAGTATCATTTCTTTTTGGGGCTTCTATAAACTGTACCATAAAATTATCTTCTATTAAATTCACAAATTTCCTCTCTTTTGCTGTTCCTGTAGTGCCATTACTCCAGTCAATGTCAGGGTAGTTGAAATCTCCCACGATTAAAACACTTTCACTTTTTGCTGCTTTTTCTATATATGCTAGTGGATGATTTTGTATTTCTTCCTTAGCACTGGAGGGCCTATAAGACACTCCAGTAATTCATTGTTGACTTGTTGACTTCTAGCATTGGTGAACAGGCTCTTTAAGCCATTGCTGCATTTACAAGCATTGTTTGCCAAATCCTTTTGTTTTTCAGTACAACTAGTACTGCAATATCCAATGTTTGTAACAAAATAAAAATCTTGAGTAACCTTCTTCTTATAGGCCCATTTCTCTTCCTCTCTAATAGTCAATAATCAGCTGTCCCAATCTCTGCAGATGCAGGTAGGCACTCCTAAAGGGTGTCCTCTGTCCCCCTTTTTAATATTGCCCTAGATCCTCTCCTGCGTTCCCTAATTTCCAACCAGAACTTACCGGGTATAGCTTTCGGAAACAAGGAAATTAAACTTGACAGCCTTTGTGGATGATGTCCTCCTATTCATCACCAACCCTAAAACCTCCCTTCCTGTCATCATGGACCTTCTATCCCTCCTCGGTCCCATAAGTCAGTGGTCCTATACCTGTATTCCAAACACAAACCAAATTGGAACAAGCAATTTCCATTCCAATGGGCTAAAGCAAGTTTCAGATACCTAGGGGTACAAATCCCCAAAAACCCAGCCCGGCAATAGGAAGTTAACTTCTCACCAGCTGTATGCACCATGCAAGACTCCTTCAAATCATGATCCTCGCTCCCCCTCTTTTTCATGGGTCGCATATCCCTGATAAAAATCGTGGCTTTCCCCAGGCTACTGTTTCTTCTTCAGGCACTTTCTATCTTCCTCACACCCAAGCAAACCCAGTGTGACAATGGTTTACTGAGGCATTTCATTTGGGGTAGTAATCACTCCGGGATCCGCTGATCCATTCTCCATCAACCAGTATCCAATGGAGGACTCAATCCACCAAATATTTCACTACACAATGAGGCATACTACGTATCCTCAAGGACTGGCTCCATGGCACCTTCATATACACCAATTTAAACATAGACTTTGCTCCTTTGCTCCTCCTCTCTACAAAGATCTTTTAAATGACGTTGAACACACATTATCTTCACGACGGCACCTCTGGCACACCCTTCGCAACAGGGCACTCCTCAGTGCCCACACCTCTTTTTCTACCTCTGTGGGGGAATTCTGATTTCACTCCTGGACTTACTTTCCCTATTTTTCGGGTTTGGACAGACAGGTGTATCTTTAGTTCGATCATTACTAAACCCCAAAACACTTAAGCCTTATTCTATCACTGAACTTCAATCAGAATACCCAAAAACCACACATAATTTGTTTGCTCTCCTCCAGTCCCGCAACTACAGCTCCTCAATCACTCAATTCCCTTTCGGCCACAGACTGGAATAATCACTTAGACACCATGCTAATAGGTCTCCCATCCCTCTCCAAAGCAATTTCCAAATTTTTTACATTCCTCAAGGAAGATCTAAATTACAAACTACCTGGTACTTAACCAGAACCTTAGATGGTGACCCCTCCATAATGCTCCCCACCCAAGGAGTCACAATATACATTTTCCACCAACCTCTAGGCCCCTCAGAATAAGGAAAAAATCTCACTCTCCCTTATATGGTTTCCTGGACCATTTGTATCCAAGTAAACTGCACAACAATGGCGAACATTAGATTAACTCAGGCATCACAATACCAATTTATTCATATCGTTGCTTTCTTTTTTCTTCCTTTTCTTGCTTTATTGTTAACTGACTGCAATAATAATATGTACAATTACTCTGTATACTTATATTCTGTATCTTCAAACACATTGTTGACTTGTTTGTCTCAGTCTCAATCAATTTCTCTTATTATTGTATTTGCATTGTTTCTCCTAAATGCTGGTGTAAATAAATCTTTATACTGGTACCATAGATTGGGATATGCTTTTGTTATGATTAATGTAAAATTATGAGTCACAGTATCAATATTTCTTTGAATTTTATTATTGAGAATTAATTTTCAAAATAGAGTAAAATTAGAATGGAAGTGGAACATAAAATACATGTTCAGTATTGTAAACTACTTACTATGTTCACTGCTGTAAACCTAAATGAATGACCTTTCATAGCCTTTAAAACAGTGTTATATAAACATTTACCTTCTTTTATTAAAATACTTTTTTTCTACATGCTAGCAAAGACAAAATGATATTCCTTAGGAAGGTTTCCTAATATTACCAATAGTGTGGTAAACCTAAGTAATGTGTGCTAAAATTACAACAGCATTGGAAACATATGTAACAGGGAAAACTTCAGGGGCATTATTGAAAGACAGTAACAAAATATTGTTGCTTCATAGCACAAAGTGTTTGAACAAAGACTTTCACAACAGGATTATCAGGTTTTTCGAAAGCTGAAGGATTAAAAACATTGGAAATCACTTTTAAAAATTCATTATTATGTCAAAACTTTTATCATATTTGTGTGATTTGGTTTATTTATGATAACAACTTTATCCTTACAATATAAACAACTTTATCCTTACAATATCACAAGGCAAATGGTGGAACAATAAAACTACAGTATTTATACAGGACTTCTTCATGTTCACATTAAATAGATTTAAAAGCACTGTTATTAACATCTAACCACCAATCTTTGTTGTACTTTAATCTTCAGACACAGTGCCATTTATGAAAGTTTTAAATGGAAAATGTTAAAACAGTTTTCTCTTTAAAGAAGTTAAATCAATTTATATAGACATTGCATGAATGTTTCATTGAAGATTCTCTTTAATAATGATGCCATGTTTGTTTTTATTGATTTAAGATCATTTATTGTGGTCTTTTTTCTTTGATTCCTTGGATCTCAATTGGCTGTATCACTTCTATTCTTACTAAAAAGTAAATGCAGAAAACCAATGACTTTTTTGAGGACATTTCATTGGGGTTAAAACTGAGAAACAAATTCATGTTTACACAAGACATTACATTATCACAATGGTTTCTACATGAATTTATAAATGTACAGTTTTACAGCTTTTATTAAAAGGATGTTTCTAACCTTAAATTTAGGTTTATTTGTGAGGATTAAAGCTAAATATATAATAATAAAAACTATTCACAGATCTGTTTAAATCTTCTTTAGGTGAAAATGTAGTTGATTGATTCTAAAATACTAAGGAGTGAAACTGGGAGTTATTACAGTAACAGCCACAGAGCATTCTCTCCAAGATCTCAAGAGTTGTATTATAGATAATCCTATGGTGGTACATTGGGCCTGATTTATTTACGCTGTCCAAGCCTGCAGAAGATAGACCAGCATGAGAGAACCTGGGTCATCCAACAAATCTACAATGGATCTGAAAACATTTTTCAACTGATAGCATGTGATTTTTAGGAAGTTCATTCCAGGTTTGCTGGATCAGTCACATTCCCCAATGATAGTCTTTAATAAATCAGGCCAATTGCATCAGAAAGATTTTCTTAAATTAAGCCACAAACTTCCCTAATATTAATTCAAGGGTGTGGCACAGGTGACACAGGAATATCCACAGACAAACAGGAACACTGGAACAGCACAGGGAAGTTGGCTGGGAACCAACAGACTGGACAACGAGGGGTTAACCCAGGAGCAAAATATAGGAAGCACTGAATTAGCCAACAGGTGTACAGGAACTAGCTCAGAAGCTAGGGGCTCTGCACCAGTGGAGACACGTTGCACTAACGCTGAGTGCTGTGTCTGAGCTAGCTAAATAGCCAGGGATGGTTAAGAGGCTATTTCCTGATTGGCCAGCGAGTTGGACGAAGTTTATAAATCTTGAGAATGAAGGCACACCCAGAGTTAGAACTGCCTGCATGCTCAGGAGACAGATGCCTGCACTTTAGAGAGGAAGAGGTAAGTGTGACAAAGGCTGCATGACTGCTACCAACAGAAAAACAGTCTCACCAGGACACTTGAGCGCAGTGGGCTAATAATGTAGCCCTTTAAAATTAAACTACTGCAGAAGGAATAGAAACTGGACTGAAGTTATGGCAACACTTTCTGCCTGAAACAGAAAACTAGAACTTTTTTTTTTAAAATGTGAGAACCTTGACAGACACTCCAAAACTAAGTGTCGAAGAAAATAACATATAGGCTTGATATTTTAGGTCTTAGAAAAGTCAGATATTTAAAATTTGGGGTGCTACAAACACAATATGGCCTTAGTATGCTTAGGTATCATGGGAGAAATGTGGAATGCAGAAATGATTCCTATGAAATAGACAAGAAAAAAGAAGGTTACTTGTCTTTGCAGCCCATATCTGAAGGTTATTGATAGCCCATTTTGAAATGCTACAGTGGCCCAATGTTATGCACTCTTCACATAATTTACTGGTATGCAGAAAAAAAAGTGTAGTACAATGTTTACTAACCCATCCTCTGAAGAAGCAAGGACTACTTGTGAAACATGCTAGGACTTATACACCTGAGAGAGAGTTGTATATAATGATTCATACTCTGAATGGTCTAAGGTTATTAGTGATGTACCCCAGCGTTCAGTGTTGGGACCTTTACTGTTTAACATCTTTATAAATGATATAGAGTTTGGGATAAAAAGTACCATTTCTGTGTTTGCAGATGACACCAAACTATGTAATGGAAATACGTCCATAAAGGATGTCTATAATCTACAAGCAGACCTGGATGTACTGTTTGATTGGGCAGCCAAGTGGCAAATGACATTTAATATAGATAAATGTAAAATTATGCACTTGGGAGCTAACAACATGCATGCTTCATACTGTCTAGGGGGAATACATTTGGGGGAGTCAGAAATGGAAAAGGATCTGGGGGTTCTGTTAGATCATAGACTTAATAACTTAATAACAGCATGCAATACATTTAAGGGGGATATGATCACCCTGTATAAATATATAAATGGTCCATATAGGAAACTCTCTTCCCAAATATTCATTTTGAGATCATTACAAAGAACAAGAGGGCACTCTTTGCGTCTAGAAGAAAAGAAGTTTAAGCTCCAGATAAGGAAGGGATTCTTCACTGTAAGGTTTGTGAAAATGTGGAATCGGCTCCCTCAGGAAGAAGTTTCAGCAACTACTTTAGATTGCTTTAAGAAAAAACTGGATGCTTCTCCAGCAGCACAGAATATACCTGGGTATTAAGGCTTTAAAGTAAAAATTACAGTGACTGTTGATTTAGAGAACATCTGATTGCCTCATGGAATCAGAAAGGATTTTTTTTTCCCATGTTGAGGCAAATTGTACCAGGGTTTCTTTTTGCCTTCCTGTGGACCAACTATGTCTTATAAGGTTTCTTATCTGGGATATGTTTATTTCCCTAGGGGTTGAACTTGATGGACTTATGTCTTTTTTCAACCTAACGTACTATGTAACCTACTGTGCTGTATAATTATAGGAGATTAGAACTAATGGGTTCCCTTAAACATTATACATTACATGTATGTAAACTATTTGCACCATACTAAATTTACTTTGTTAAGCTACCTTGTTGTTTTAACTAAAGTTGGTAATTAAGGGACTTATATTTTAACACTTCACTGTATTCTAAATGATTTAAAATGATTAGGAATATTTATGCCTTAAAATTAGTCTCTAAAAAGTTTTACACATCTCTTGGGTATCTCCTTACATACAGTATATACAAAAAAAAAAAAAAAAGAAATAGATTTTATAGTCTTAATTAGGAAGTTTAGAAGATTGCTAAGTGAAGTTGGAAATAAGCGTTGAGTATGTGTAGGTAGTGATCACCATTGATGACGTTCATATAAAGATTGTAGTAATTATTAGAAAAGAAAACAAAAGAAACTTGACATTAAGGTTTTAAATAAACATGATTTTGCACAAACTAGAATTTAATTGTTTTTGCCATACAAGCACAGAGCATGGGAATCACTATGAATTAATGTAAACTCCAAATCTTTACAAATAATTGAAAAAATGCTTGGTTATCAAAGTTATCTTTTGAAAAAAATAGATGTCTTAATTAACTTATTTAATTTAATCATTAGGTCAAAATTACAAATTGTAGAACCTGGCAACAAAATGCCATTTTCCAGAATTTGCAAAAGTTGACCATAAGGTCAAAGAAAACGTAATAGGACATAAAAAAGTAGGAGAGAGGAATTACTCTTCTTTCTGTACCAAGTAAGGTCTTCTCCGGGGTCATTTTAAACTGTATTAAGTTCAAAAAGAAAATTTGGAAAGAGCAAGAAATAAAGGATGATTTCATAAACATCTCGGCTTTGTGGATATGATAAATTGAATTTTGGAATTGTAAATGTAGCATGGCTTTGAATGAGGAAAATTACATGAGGAAAAGCTCTAAAATCAATCCACTGTAAACTCGGTTTACATGGCTGCAATTTTTAATGACATTACTTCTGCTGGCGCTGGATCATGTTATGAAAAAAGCGAAAAAATGAAAAATGGGGGTGGGGTGGATAGTAAGCTTGAAGATTTAGTCTTTGTTTGTTTTTTTCTGTTTCTTTTGCTCTCACAATTATTTAGAACCATGTAAAATTAATTGTTACAATTAAAATGAGAAGCATCTAAATGGGATTATAGATTAATGACACAAATACAAATAAGATGAAAAAAATTATAAAAATGAATGAATAGATTACATATAGGTATTAGCCTCAAAGTGGCAGGTAGGAAGGGAGAGTGGATACATTTGCTTACATTGATAGTGTAATAAACAAGACAGGAAAAGCTAAATGTTGTCCTGGCTGGTATGAAAAAAGCAGTGATGCTTTAGTTCAATTCTATCTGGTGTGTAACAGTAAAAACATCTCTGCACACACTAGGATTAGACTCAAACATTAATATAACATTGGTACCTCTATATGCTTGAGAAATGTGGAAGTTACCAAGCTCATAGTTACAGACAGAATTCTACAGAATCTCTCTCTCTACAGAAAATCAAAAGTGAAGTTGGATAGGACATACAGAATCAAGACAGAGCCATACGAAAAACCATATCTATATTGGACCCCCCCCCCCCCCCACACACACACACACGCACAAGATCGGCCAAAGATGACTTGGAAAATAGAAGTTTTAGGATAGAAGGTAGAGATAGAATCTGGGTGTGCCAGTAAGGCTTGGTCATAAGTGGAGGCCCTTGCCAAAGACAAACAAATCTGGAGACAACATTCTGAACTGTTCTGTGCTTTAGTGGGAGCGATGGGAAGTCAAAAGGATATAACAAAACAATTTTTTATTGTATTTCGTAACAGGTCAAAAAAGATAAGGAACTTTATTGCTAGGGTATGCATACCCACATTAAAGTGTGAATCCACTTTTGATGAGCAAAAATAAAAATCTGGGGATTTACGTACAGTGAAAGGACTTTAACAATTTTTTTTTGCTGCAGTGTCTTCCTCCATTGCAGATGCACCATGTTTACCATCCTAAACTCAACTATAGTTTAACAAAGATATATTGCTGAAAGATTTTGTTTAAGACAAGCAGTGTTGTCCCAGTAAATAAAATTATAGTCTATAGATCTTTTACTAAATAGATGAGTAAAAAGAAATGAACCCAAATCTGCTTTGCTTTATTTTTTGTGAAAATGATAACATTTCATAAAAACATTAAAAAGTATATGCCCTGATTCAATAAACTTTTTCTCTTAAGATTTATTTTTTAATAAGAAATAAAATAAAAATGTTTTGAACGATGTAAAAATACAATAAAGTGGCAGCAGTATACAAAACAGATTACAGCATTTCCGTCATACAAATACTTCCAGTAAACATATTGATGTTTTACAGTAGGAGTACAAAAGTTACCAGGTGATGGAAGCCCAGTTGCAATTAAAAAACAATCACAAAGATATAAATACTAGAGAGTACTTTGAGCTGACAAAACAAATGCTATCTAGCTTGCCATGTCAAAAGAGATATCAACATAAATATAAAGCTAGAGGATCAGCTAAAGTATGAATAAGGTTCCCAATAGTTCAGGTAAAAGGAGAAAGAAAACTATAAACACTGAAATAAAACCATTTGGAGTAAATCTGGAAAATAAATTGAATGGTTTTATGTGCTAAGGCATTTTAAACAAGTGATGCCTTAGCCCAGAATACAAAAAATGTGATGATAGACTGAGATTAGAGTATGGAGATATTGCCAATCATGCCAAAAGAAGGCGTAGTCTGTAGTAGGTAATAAGTATAATAGGTAACTGTGATAAACTAAGAATAAGCATTTCCCTTGAAGAAAATTGTCCACACAGCTGGACAATGGATCTCTTTGTAGGTAATTAAAAAAATCAGCTTCTGACCAATCAATTACTGATTGGAATATAAAAAATGAAACAGTTGATCAAGTGCAAAGTTGGCAGCAGATCTGCTGCCAGATCCACACACTAGCAGATCTGCTGCTGGATCTCCCTCTCCCAAATTGTTCCTGATCCGAGTTCCACATGTACTAAACCCACATTATAAAATTTTGCAACTAACAATAGTCTATGTGATGTATTTATAAAGCAATGAATTTGACATTCACTAGAACATTTAATGGTGGAGGATCTTCCAGGTCTATATTCCTGATTTATAAACCAAATGTGCACTCGACTCACGTAAATACACGACGGCCATCATGTTCTATTACTGCGAATCCGGGGCGAGTTCTAATGAACTCGCCTGGCGGTTTCCTTCAAAAATGAGCTCGAGATCTCGAATACCCCAATTAAGGCGATTAATTTTCAGCTGCGCCATTCAGAAGGAGATCTTAAACTCAATGGTGAGGTGATAGCAATTATTTTAGCGTACATTCTGTTCTGTGCGCATCTCCAGTCGATTCCAGGTTAGTGTGAATCTTTAGTGCTTGATGTTTTTTGTGTAAGTGCTACTTTTTTATGTTACATTATACTCATTCACAAACTTACTTCATTTATAGTTACATTTGTTGCACTTTTTCTTTTGGTTGCAACACTGCAAACTAATTTCTATCAAGCTGGATATATCTATTAAGGTATTATTTTTTTTAACTCTTTAGTCAAACATACCTTATTTGCTACTTTTCAAAAAGTTTAAATACTTGTACAGCTTATTTATAAGCCACATTTGTTCTCTATATCCCCTAGGCAATCAAACTTATTATGCATTTGCCATTGCACTACTTTGAATGTTGAGGAGAGGATACCAGCTCACAACACATTTTTAAGGATACCACTATACCTATCAACAGTAACTCTATGAGGTATTTTTTATATTAGTTTAAAACAACTAAACAGATAAATATAATGATGTTGGATGTGGTGTGTATGGTTTGGGGTATCCCATGATAGGGGCTATGCCATGCTATGCATACCATTTACCACAAGCAATATAAATCCCATATATTCATAATAAAACTGATTCTCATTTCTATTGATTTAGATACTAATACCATCAATACCTAAACACAGGTTGCTAAGCCATTACCCCTGAAGAAGCCAAAGTAGGTGAGTTATGTCGGGTGCAACTATTAACACGACCATAGTGTTTTGAATATAGGACATCCCAATTTTTTTATATGCTGTGTTGAGTTGGGCTATCTCTAGGGCCATATATGGCCACTTCAAAAAGTCTGTGGACCATGCACCTTATGTTTATGTGACTAATACAAATGTTACTAAGGGCACCATTGTATACCCTAAAACTATGTTAGTTGCTTTGTATGATTTATGTATACCGTTGTATCACTAATTTGTTTGTTTTTTTATGACAAATGTAATATATTTTGTTGTTAATACTTGTGAATTGATGAACTATCAATTGATATATTCAATATAAGATTTTGTTTTGTGCAAAAAACCCTGCTTTGTTCTCTCTTATTCTCATTGAATTGTCTTTCTGATATTAAGGGTTAGCACACAGTTTACAAAAGAACTTATGTACTTAAAGCTCTCCACCAAAAGAATTATTCATTAGCTTTAAGCTGGATATATACTTTGTAGCACTTTCTAATATGTCATCACACAATAGTGTCAGTGTAAAAAAAATGTGATCAAACATTTGTGACCTGAAATAAATTTAATTCTAGTTTGGTTTTAGAGAAACCAAATATTTTAGTAAAGGATTATAGGCAAAAATGTTATAATACATGTATTAAGGAGCATTTAGTGATTTCACTTGTGTGTGTATGTCAAAATACATTTAAATGTATGGAAATACATATGCATTTTCATTAGTACTATTTTAACTGGACTGGTTTGTGTGTGTGTGTGTGGGGTTAACCAAGTAAGTTTGTTTGGATGGTATGCATTGATGTGACTTTGTAATCCTCAATATTGTTAGTTTCAACTTTTGCTGCAATGTGTTTGTGCCTGGTTTGCAATTACACTTCCTGTTGTTTAGCAATTCTTCAGCAATGTTTAGTCGATTTTTTCTCACAAGTATTGAGTACAAAGGTCTGCATGGTTTCCACTCCAAACTGCTACTTGACCCCCTGTTTGCCTTTGTCCTATTCTCAAAGTCACATTGTCACTTATTGGTATTTGAATGTATTATGTACATATTTCTTTTATGAATAAATTGTCAGGCTTTTTATTTGTTTTTTTTTTGTTTAAATTTTCTTAGTCTGACAATTGCACTCATGTTGATTTGCTGCCACACAACTTCTCTGTTCATTTGTAGTAGTGTTATAGGTTTGTTCTCATTGTGCTGTGCTGCCTGATCTTAGCCCCATTGTATACAAACACACTTCCACTTGCAGACCAAACAGGCTGGAAGGAGGTCCAGGTTGCCAAGCACAACATTAAACGACATTGATTGCCAAGCTCACAAGCAGGGTCAAGCACTCTAGAAATGAAGAGATGTGCTGTTGTTGCTCCACTAAATGTTTTGCTCAATAAATACTGGATTGTATGAGTTTTTTAGGTGTTTACATAAGTCTATCGAAGGGCTCCAATTTTGGATCGCACATACGCAAGAAAAAGTCTGATTGTGCTTGATGAATCACCACAAGAGAATGTTTAGGTGAATGTCAGATTCATTGCTTTATTTATAGCCCTCCTTGTAATGTAACTCACATATTGCCCCTGATTCATCATGCAGAATCGGATGATCGCTCGCGCATTCGTATTCGCAATCCGAAATCGTACGCTGTTGCGCTATTCAGCAACTGAAAAAGCTCGCGGCCGGAGCCGCGCATCTCCGGCAGCTTTACACTGGCGAGCTTGCATTAAAAGTCACTGTTCCCCACCATTGAGCTTAACAGATCCTCCTTAATCGCGCAGCTGAAATCTAATCGCCTTAATTGGCAGATTCGCGCCCCCTATTGCTCATTATTATGAAGGCAGGAATCCGGCTGGCAGTGAGGAGGGGAGTGTACGCGCACACTGGAGTCCGGACCGCGGTAAACCGCGATCGCTGGCCGCGCATATTTTCGCGCTTCCAGCGAGCCCGGATTTTATTGATGAATCAGGGGCAATGAGTCCTTTGCCTTTTATATTTTATTATATTTTCTGAAATAAACTGAAGTATAAAGGATTTATGTCCAGCTGAGTAATCAGTAAAATTTAGAATGATACAGCACTGATAAGACAAATGGATAAACTACATATATTACCATTTCATAAAATAACATTTCATAATGTTCATAATGTTCAAAAATATGTTCCAACAACATAAAGATATTCAATAGGAGCCTATTAGTTACAAAAAAAAGGAATTGTAATTTTGTTGTTTACCTTTTTCTGTTAATTTTTTTTTTCGTTAAGAAATAATTGAATAAAATTACATATTATATATGGTTTTATTTAATGTCTATTTTGTAGCTGTTTACTAATATTTAATTTACACTGCTAAACTCTGCATAGTATTCCTCTGTGGGTAAAGAGGTGCTGTTGGAGACCTGTTATCTATTATCTATTACCTAGTATCTATTATCTAGCAGCAAACAGTGTATATTTTGGTTTCAGCCCTGATACAAGACCAAAAAATGAAATGATACACAATATAATAAATGTTGTTACAGCTATCTAAACAAGAAAAACAAAGTGTAATATTGTGTCACAGTTTAAACATATTCTCGTTTATAATGTATCATTACATCTAAGTAAGTATATTTGAGCCTATAGTGTTCAAGAAGTGGTAATAAGATCCCAAGGGATGTTAAAAAAATGATCTAAAATGACTGCTCTACTGTTGAAATAAAGCTGAAATCTCAGCTGTGGTCAGAAGACAGAATAATAGTATATTAAAGACAAACAACCGCTACTGACCTAGCAACTGCATTTGGTGCCAAGGCTTTTGCTTGCCACAGAATCTGCTATTCTTAAAAGATTATAAGTATTTTTTAATGTTTCCTCCAGTGCATGGACCTTTTTTCCTTATTAAAGCTGTGAATCTGAGCTTTTACCATCAATTCACCTTGCCTGGTGCTTCCTGATCATTCCTCTCTACCATCAGCTTGTCAGGTCACCAATCGTTGGTAGTAACAGTATTTATTGACATTTTAAATCAATCTCTGACATTTTCCATGGTTCTTGCCCATTTCCAAAATTAAAATACCACCATTGTGCCAATTCCTAAAAAGCCAAAGATAACAAACACAGTAGTTCAAATTTCACAGATAAATGTCCACTTGCGAATATAAAATTGTTACATCCACGTGTCCTCAAAGAGCTGAGCTTGGTTATTTCAAAGTTGTGATTTCTAATTTTTAGAGACTCTTTTGTCACTGGCAAGGTACGGATGGATTGGCGTAAGGCCAATGAGGTTCCTATCTTCAAAAAGGGAGCAACGTCATTACCAGTTAACTACAGACCCGTTAGTTTAACATCCATAGTTGGAAAGGTCCTAGAGAGTTTGATAAAGAACCACATAGAGGAGTTTCTGCTAGAAAATAATATTATAAATGATAGTCAGCATGGCTTCAAGAAAGACAGAAGTTGTCAAAAAAATTTACTCTCTTTTTATGAGGAAGTAAGTAAACAGGTAGACAGTGGAGTAGCAGTTGATATAGTGTACTTAGACTTTGCTTAAGCATTTGACACTGAACCCCACAGACGAATAATGTGCAAGTTGGGGTCAAAACGTTTAGAAAACTCAATCTGTAAATGGATAGAGAACTGGATAAGTTAAAGATTGCATCCAGAGAGTTGTAATTATTGATTCATGCTCTGAATTGTCTAAGGTTATTAATGGTGTACCCCAGGATTGAGTGTTAAGACCTTTACTGTTTAACATCTTTAAAAATGATATAGAGTTTGGTATTAAAAGTACCATTTCTGTGTTTGCAGATGACACCAAACTATGTAATGGAATTAAGTCCATACAGGATGTCTATAATCTACAAGCAGACCTTAATGTACTGTTTGATTGGGCAGCCAAGTGGCTGGCCAAATGACATTAAAAATAGATAAATGTAAAGTTATGCACTTGGGCGCTAACAACATACATGCTTCATACTGTCTAGGGGGAATACATTTGGGGGAGTCCGAAATGGAAAAGGATCTGGGGGTTCTGGTAGATCATAGACATAATAACAGCATGCAATGCCAAGCTGCAATATCTAAAGCTAGCAAAGTACTTCCTTGTATTAAAAAAGGAATAGACTGCAGAAATGGAGACATAATCCTGCCCCTGTACAAAGCATTGGTCAGACCACATCTGGAATATGCAGTCCAGTTTTGGGCACCAGTTCACAAAAAGGAGCTCTCACCACAAATAATATCAGCAAAGTATAACATAAAAGTGAGCGAGGCATATGTTTTTTTTAAACAAAGCAGTGAATTCTGAGATTTTAATAATTTATTTTATGAACATCAGGAATTATGCTGCTAGCCACAGCACTATTTGTGGTGTACAGGATGCTATGGGTGAGTCCTGAATGGCAGATACATTTCCTCCTGCTTTAGGTCATTGTCCCTATGAAAAGAGGGGTATTTACTGCAAAGGAGACTGGGAAGATTGCTTTGGTTACATGCATTGGCTATTCTTGTTACATTATTACAGATTCTGTACTGTGAGATAGGAGGGAAGAATATGAGTGATACTTCCTATCCCACTGCAGTACAGACCAGGATTTTGAACTGGCCCAACAGGTATGTCTGGGGGCTGTCTGGAAATGGGTGGGTCAGTCTGAGTGAGGAGCAAAGGTGAAGGGAGCAAGGCTAAGCTGCCCATGTTGTTTAGAACAAAGACTTTGAAGCTGCTACCTGTGAGTACCAGGTCTACTCTTGATGTAGCTGCTTGAGTGGCAGTATTTGACTTTGTTGAGAATGTGGGACTTTGCTGAAGTAAGCTATTTTGTGTTGCTGGACGAAGCTTTTTTTTTATGTTATGCTGAAGTGAAGCTGGTTTTGAGTTATACCTGTTGCACACTAAACAGACTTTGTAAATGTCCTACAGTGTTTTGGAATGTGCTGATCCCCTTAGGTGATTAGTCAGTGACAGAGCTTGGACCAAGTGATTGTTAACCAAGTGAAATAAAAGAGATTAATTCTAGTTACACACAAGCACTTTTTTCAACTATGGCGTAAACATTTGCTCATTTCCTCAGTACAACTAGATGCGAACAGAACTGAACCCATGCTTTCTAATGTTTATAAAACTGGATAAAGGAAACCAGCCCTAGTGAATTTTCACAAAAAACATTCAAAACACACTTTTAAAACTTTTTTTGTAAGAAAAACTGAATTCCAACTAAGAATTTCCAAATCTTGTCAGGCTTCTTGACTGATCTGACTGAATTTGATCTGACTGAGTTTTTTTTTTCCACTTTGCTCACCTCTTCTTACAGTAAAATTGGCCTCAATGAGGAAAACCCTTATATCAGCACCATCAAAAAAAAGAACAGTGGCAGCATCATAAGCAGAAGCTTATACCTTTTACAATTTTAGTGACCATATTTTCAAAGTTTAGTGTCAAAATAAGGTGTAACAAAACAAAGCATTAAAAGAATCTAGATTAGATTGTGACAACATATAGTGTAAAAAACCAGTGGCTTAAACTGTCCCAATGTACTATATAGACATTCTCATCCCTGACTCCCCAGAATCCGTTCAGAGTATTCAGTATGCTGGATGTTTTATCATTAAAACACACAAGTGTCCACTGTGTGAAGAGACTGACAACAAATCACCACCACAAATCCTTGAATCCCTGAAAGAAACGCTAAAAGCCAAAGTATGAAAATTGCACAATATGTATTATTATACATAAACACAAAAATGCTGTTTTACTGTCAGAATTAAGATGCATATGCACTGCACTTATCCAATCATGCAATTTCCGTTTTTTTTTTTTTTTAAATAACCAGCCCTATGCAGATGAAAAACTATATATGACATTTCTATTAATGAAATAGTTAAAAAATATTTACATGTTGTGTGTGAAGAATAAAATCTTATTTAGTAAATGGGCCTTTCCACAATGTATCCTAGCCACAAACAATATTAGTGAAAAGTTTGCCTGCTAGCTATTATAAAAAAAAATAATTTATTTTCAACTAATAAATAACAACTTCACCAAAATTAGTATTTCTTCAGTATATACATCTGTGCCCTAGATATCACAACTTGATGACTTAAGCTCATAGGTTCGTTCACAAAGATCTTAAATGTGAAATGATTAATGTTAAATGATCAAATGTAAGGTACAAATTACAAGGTAGAAAAAATACCAGAAATAAATATTCAATACATCTAGTAAATAACTATGTGTAAATGTAACTTTCATTCTGCATTATCTGTAAATACGTATATATGTTCCCTACAGCGCTTCATTGGAGCATTATTTGCTTCAGTGCTTGAGTTTTGTTTCCAACACCTACCATAATCATCCAAAATGGGCTGATGTGGACTTTATGATTTTATATACAAGGCTTTTTCCTTTTCGTCATACCAACAAAGGACTAATATATCTACACACATTGCCCCAGGGGGATCTCTGGGTTCAGGGCTTGTGACTAGGAATGAGTGAATTTCTCAAAAATTCGATTCAGCCGGTTCGCCAAATTTTTCGAAAAGATTTGCTTTGATCCGAATTTATTTGTGGCGAATCGCGTTAAAAATTGTCTATTTCCGGCCTGCAGAGAGCCTTGATAGTGGTGTAGAACACTGTTACTTGAGTAACACGCATAGGGAGTCTGCTGTGGTAGTGAAATAACACTGTGAGTCAGTATGACATGCAGATGACAGGCGTCGCTATTAGAATCACTGCACACTTCACTTATTTGGGCAGTCATGGGGCCAAAACTGACCAAATAACTCAAGTATGAACTCATGTTAGCGTCAAGAAGAAGCTCACTCCTTTTACACCCTTGTCAGCTGATTCCACAAAGATGTCTAGAGAACCTGTTCTATTAACCGCCTCGACAGAGTGGAGAGGGTGTCAGCAGTAAGTTTGTGTTGACGTCACTGATTTTTTTGCCCTTCCTCTTATCCATCAGAACAAACACCCACAAAGAACGGATCCTGTCTGTGGAGCATATGCCTTCACTCGGTCAGCATTTGCTCAATAATCCATCACTATTGCTAATTCCAAAAAAACAGGAGTGGATCCAAAACAGAGATGACACGTGAATGGAATATTTGCATGTCTTCTGTGTTTTGTACCCACTCCTGCTTTTGGCTACCAAATCATAGGCCAGTTCTGATGGAACCATACAGGCCTTACAGCTGCTACACAGACAGGATCAGTTGTGCGTCTCTTTTTTCCTTCCTTCTGACAGATAAGAAGAAGGGTCAAATAAATAGTGATGTCATCCTGGGCCAAAAAGGCAAAATAGTGGCCCAGTCATGGAGTGGGGAGGGTGGGAGAACAGCTTGAGAAGTCCACAGAGTGGCACAATGACATAGTGGTGAGGTGGAAGCAGCATGAGGAAACCACAGAGTGGTCTGATGACAGAGTCTGGAGGTGGCGGCAGCATCAGGAGGCCACAGAATGGCACAATGAGAGTGTGGAGGTGGCAGCAGCATCAGGAGACCACAGAGTGGCACAATGACATAGTCTGCAGTTGGCGGCAGCATCAGGAGGCCACAGAGTGGTACAATGACAGAGTCTGGAGGTGGCAGCAGCATCGGGATTTTAAGAATAAATACAGACCGTGAAAGTGGGGTCTCTTGATCCTTGCTACTTTTGGGTTAGGAGCAGGAGCTGTCAGAAAATTTACCACAGAGATAACTGGCCACAGAGTGGCACAATGGCAGAGTCTGGAGGTGGCGGCAGCATCAGGAGGCTACAGAGTGGCACAATGACATAGTGGTAAGGTAGAAGCAGCATGAGGAAACCACAGAGTGGCCCAATGACAGAGTCTGGAGGTGGCCGCAGCATTAGGAGGCCACAGAATGGCACAATGACAGAGTCTGGAGGTGGCGACAGCAGCAGCATCAGGCGAAGACCACATAGTGGCACAATGACAGAGTCTGGAGTTGGTGACAGCATCAGGAGGCTACAGAGTGGCACAGTGACAGGGTGTGGAGGTGGCAGTAGCATGAGTTGGCCACAGAGTGGCACAATGACAGAGTCTAGAGGTGGCGGCAGCATCAGGAGGCTACAGAGTGGCACAATGGCAGAGTCTGAAGGTGGCGGCAGCAGCAGGGGGCTACAGAGTGGCACAATGACAAAGTCTGCAGTTGGCGGCAACATCAGGAGGCTACAGAGTGGCACAATGACAGAGTCTGGAGGTGGCAGCAGCATCAGGATCATAAGAATGAATACAGACCGTGAAAGTGGAGCCTCTTGATCCTTGCTACTTTTGGGTTTGGAGCAGGAGCTAACAGAAAATTTACCACAGGGATAACTGGCCACAGAGTGGCACAATGGCAAGGTTTGGAGGTGGCGGCAGCATCAGGAGGCTACAGAGTGGCACAATGACAGAGTGTGGAGTTGGCGTCAGCAGCAGTATCAGGCGGAGACCACAGAGTGGCACAAGGACATAGTCTGGAGGTGACGACACCATCAGGAGGCTACAGAGTGGCACAACGACAGATTGTGGAGGTGGCAGCAGCATCAGCCGGCCACAGAGTGGCACAATGACAGAGTCTGGAGGTGGCAACAGCATCAGGAGGCTACAGAGTGGCACAAATCCAGTTTGGCTGCCCAGTAGTCCAGCAGATCTTAAATGACGGCTGGCAGGGTGCACTCCAAGTATGCCACCACCTGCTGGTTCAGGTTCTGCTCTATGTCTAGCTGCTGGTCAGTAGTTTCTTCACTATGAGGGAGCAGAAAGCTGCTCATCAGTGACTCTAGACTCAGGCTGCTGTTGATGGAGCTGGTACTGCTCCTGCCACTCCACCCCTCAACACCAGTATTGCAGAGTGCAGAGGTTAGACCTGCGAGAGGATGGACGATGGCGCAGATAGGCAGCGGCGAACTGACTACATTGAATGTCTCTGTAGCAGTTCAGTTTGTCCTCCCTCTCAGCGGGTTTAAAAAAGGCCCCCATTTTGGACGGGTAGCGAGGGTCCAACAAGGTGGAAAGCCAGAGTCATCCCTCTGCCACATGGTGACAATTCGGCTGTCACTGCGCAAGCAAGTAAGCATGCAGCGGGCCATTTCTGCAAACAACTCGGAGGGACTCCCTGCTTCCATCTCCACTGCATACTGCCATGGTGTGTCTGGGTCCTCTGCCTTGTCTACCTCATCTCGCTCTTGCTCCTCTGGCTGCTCCTGGTCCTCCTCTCCTGTCACCTGAGTAGAAAAACCGCCCATTTTGTTATAAATTGCCTTTGCTCCAATGTCCTCCTCCTCCAGTTCAGCCCCCACAGGGCTCATGTGGCCGTGAGATCTAGATGCTACGTCTCCAGTCCCCTGACCAGCCAGATTTACCAGCATCTGTTCCAGGACATGAAGTAGTGGAATGACGTTGTTCATCCCGTAGTCCTGGCGACTGACAAATAATGTGGCCTCCTCAAAGAGCCTGAGCAAACAGCAGGTGTCACACATGAGCTGCCACTGGCTGACATCAAAGTTACACATGGAAGTACTCCTATCCGCTTGAATCATCAAAAATTCGTTGATGGTCTTTCTCTGTTCGTATAGTTGGTCCAACATATGGAGGGTTGAATTCCAACGTGTGGAAACTTCGCATATCAGCCTATGTTGGGGGATGCTGTTCTGCCGCTGCAGCTCAAGGAGGGTGTGCTTTGCAGTGTACAAGTGGCTGAAGTGCATGCAAAGTTTCCTGGCCATTTTTTTGATGTCTTGCAGATGGGTGGAAGACTTCAGGAACTGCTTGACAACCAGATTGAACACGTGTGCCATGCAGGGTGCATGGCTCAGCCTTCCTTGACGCAGCGCAGACACAATGTTTTTCCTGTTTTTGGTCACCATGGTTCTGATTTTGAGTTGTCGTGGAGAAAGCCATGATGTGATCTCTTGATAAATCACACGGAGCAGTTCCTCCCCTGTGTGACTTTGTTCCCCCAGGCAAACCAGGTGCAGAACAGCATGACACCGCCGTGCCCTGCACATGTGGTATGCTGGAGGGGCACTGTGAATTGTCCCTGAAGTGGAGGCTGAGGACACGGTGGAGGATGAGGAGGCAAAGGGGGACATTGTCGCAGGACCAGCGGTGTGAGAACGTGGAGGCGGAAGCGGTGTCACCTGGCCAAGTTGCTGGTGTGGCTGTGCAGGAATCACATTCACCCCGTGGGCTGTAAAGGACATGTATTGTCCCTGACTGTAGTTACAGCTCCACATGTCGGCACTACCGTGCACTTTGGCAGACACCGTCAAGGACTGGGCCACCTTCTGCTCTACATATTTGTGCAGGGCTGGTACTGCCTTTTTCGCAAAGAAATGACGGCTTGGGATGCTCCACATCGGCTCGGCACAAGCCATCAGTTCTTCTGAAAGGTGCAGAGTCCACCACTTGGAAAGGGAGGGACTGCAGCACCAGCAACTTGGACAGGAGCACATTCAGCTTCTGCGCCGTTGGATGAGTGCACGCATACTGTTGTCTCTTGGCAATCGCTTCAGTGATCGATTGCTGACGGAATGACTGACGAGGAGTGGGAGGAGCAGGAACATCTGGACCAGCAGAAGATGGAAATGACATACAGCTCCCTTCGGCTGAGGTGGTGGAGCCTTGACTGCCTGAAAGCTGGTGCGTGCCACTGGGTGATGCAGCGGTTGCTGTGGCAGGCTGGACCACCACATCAGAGCCACGGTTCTCCCAGGCCACTTTATGGTGACGCTGCATATGTTGACGCAGGGCCCTGCTGCCAACATTGGCACCCTGGTCATGCTCCACCTTCTGCCACATATTCTACATATGGCTATGTTAACCTCCTCCGGCGGCTTAACAAAAAACTACTCTACTAGCTCGTCCTCGCTGTATAGTGGAGCTGAGCCCACAGCATACAATACTTCTGTGGCTGAGGGAACAGCAAAGGTCAGAGGCAAGTTGAGGACAGGTGAGGGCACAGGGTCTTTTCCCAGGCCATGCCAACTAAGGGTTGTGTCTGACGAACCCACCGACTGTTGGCTAGGGGGTGTCTGATGTCACTTGGGATGAAGTGGATGACCGAGTTAACCAATCAAGAATCGCTGGGTTGCTGGTCAAGACACGACCGCTAGAGGACACCGGGAGCTCAGGCCTCTTGCTGTGGCTCCTGCTGACACACCCCCTTACTCTGCTGCGACCTCTGCCTGCGCCAGAAACATTTAGGACTCTGCCACTCCTCTGTGCATGGTCTGCCACTTCTCTGTTTGACATACTTTTACTTGAACTAAATAAATTGAAAGCAAATTAAAACACATCTAAAAGCGATGAATATATTTTTATTTTTGTACAGAAATAGGGCACTAAATCTTTTTACCACAAATAACTGCAACAGTGAACTGCGTATATATTTTCCTTTTTGTACTCAAATACGTCACTAAATGCTTTCACCACATATAACTGCAGAAGTGAACTGAGAATATATTTGTATTTTTGTACTGAAATACGTCACTAAACGCTTTGACTACAAATAACTGCAACAGTGAAGTGCGTATATACTTTTCTGGATACATAAAATCATGGAATGACAGAGCTGTATAATGGCTATTTGGATCCACAAATAATCTTTCCCTGCACTTGTAATTTGCTTTTCTAGCACTGTCCCTAGCGCCTTCTGATGTCTCTCCCCGCACTGATGCTGTGAAATGATTCCTCCATATCCTTTCCCTGCACTTATACATCGTTTTTTCAGTTTTTTTTATCATAATCAGGTTTCTCCTAACACTCTCCCTAGCACCTGCACACATCCCTTGCTGCACTCAGAACGCTGTAAAATGTCTTAATCCGAGATGGCTGAGGCTATTTAAAGGGGTGTGACTGCACAGGGTTGGCTGGCTGCTGATTGGCTGCATGCATGGCATTATAGGTATTCACGCCTTCCCAGAGTTCCTTGCCCCATGTCCTCACACGTGTAGCCGCCATTTTAGAAAAAATTGTGATTCGTTCAGTTTGAATTCCACTTCGTCAGCTTCGATTCGCTCATCTCTACTTGTGACCAACTGACCATTGTTTTATCAAATGTTCAAATTTAGTTTAACACTTAAAAAGGAAAAAGACTTTCTCACTCTGTCTAATTTACACATTAACAGAAGTATCTATGAGAGATATATCAAGAAATCTGCATTGTGTGTGTGTGTGTGTGTGGGGGGGGGGGGTTCAACATCCTGTACATCCTGTATCCTGTGTCCCTTTCATTGGTCCAAAGTGTTAATGAAGATCAAAGGGGATGGTCATCTGGGAAGGTTTGAAGAGGTTCCCAGAATATCAGGGTCAAAAATTGTTTCACTGATTCACTGATTGTTTCACAGGATTTCTGATCACTTCAAAGCTTTATTTACTTTTCTGTACCTCCTACTTTACATTGTATTAACACCACCATCTTTTTGAATAAATCAAAACATGTGTTCTCACACATGTGTCTGTAAAAGCTGCATCTATAGCAAGAAGTCTCTGTTCCTTCAAGAGGGAAATACGTTCATCTTTAACATGGGCCCAGTGAAATATATCTTTATTCTGAGTAATACTCTCTTGTTATTTTAAGACTGACCTTGCCATGGGTGAGTTCCTAATGCAACAGATTAATGGTACAAATGTTCAATTTATTTTTCTAATAGTGTAAAATCTTTGGTGTAATTTTCTTGCCATTTACTTTTCATTAGTCATTTATTACTGCAGAGGTTAAATAATAAAAATATTTTCCTTAAAGTGAAAAACTCATAAATTCAAATTCCACCAATGTGTACAATCTGCATGGTGTGTGTATGGGCTTCCAATGTTTACAGGAGTTTTGAAAGAATAGTTTTGAAAGAAACCCTTCAAAAAAGAATCCCTCCCACTAAACCTTGCCGAAGAAAATATTCAAAACCTACAGGTGAACTTTCCCTTTCATTGGAAAACAGATAGTGTGACATTTTTGAGAATTTTTCTTATCCCCACATTTGGGACTATAAATGTAATTTTCCTAAGATGTTTTGGGAGATAAGCAATCTTCCTCATAAACGTAAGCAGTTACATGTCTCTTTTTCCTTGGCCATATTGCCTTAATTAAAATGTAAATACTTCCCAAACTGCTATATCTATATGAAACATTGCCTGTCCCCATCTCTCTCCCTGTTCCTAAACACCTTTAAATGGATGTGTTGAGTTTTATATGGGCTCATAAAACACATATAATTCCATGCTGTGGAATGGCTATCCTTTGAAGAATTGCAGGAAAAATTACCTACCAATTCATATTACAGCTTTGTACAAATACACCACTTTGCCCAGTCAATCACTAGAGGTCTGGGCATTAGTACCCTTACTTCTTTCAAAGGGGCATGTGTGAGTGGACCAAGTAGACAGGGTTTATTTTCTGATATTTATTGGATTCTAGTGGGGATTGTCGAGGGGACCAGGTCTCTCACCCCTACATGCAGAAATGGGAGAAAATATTGGGCAGACTGATCCCACTGTAGATAAAGCAAATTGAATGGGACAGTATAGTATGTGGTACAGTGCTCCAAAGAGCTCCTGGTGTACCATTTATCGTGAAAACATTTATAAAATAATGATGCATTGGTACTTTACACCAGAACGCCTACTTGCCATCCATCCCTCAGTGAATATTTATTTGCTGGAGATGTGGGAAAGAGGTGAGGATGCTGATCCATATCTTGTTGATTTGCCAGAATATTGTCCCTTTCTGGGAAAGTGTAAATAAGCTCCTCACCAGATTGTTTTCTCTTCCCATACTCAGGGACCCACTTACACATCTTGTAGGACTCACAATTAAAGGTCTACCCAAACTACAAGTTAAGGTAATTGCTCATATGCTTATAGCAGCTAGGTGCCTTATTACCTTACACAGAACTTGATCTTCATAGAGCTGATTAAATGATCGTTTGGATATACCAGGTGATATAGTCAGAATGGGATCAATAATATTCTTCACATACTTGATAGATATTAGTGCTCCTAATGTGACCAGGAACAACATAAGAGTAACAGCAGAGCAGCCTACCCCTTCTTTCTATTAGCACGTAAACCTCTTGTCTTTTTCCCGATTTACTGTTTTCTGATTTTCTTTCTTTCTTCTTTTTGTTCAGCAGGTTTGATAAAAAGTTTAAATTCTTGTATCAAGGTGTGGGACTGTAAGGCCCTGGTCAGTGCCAGTATTCTCAAGACACCAGTCCCTCAATCTAACACCGCAGACTTCACCTATAGCAGCCCCTGCTCAGCCTTGGGAGACTGATTGTGTCTCCCAGCACTCCGTTGCCCCAGGACTTAGTGCGCAAGGGATGGTGTCTGGGGATAGGCCGCCAGCTGACCAGGAGCCCAACGATTCACAGTACAGAATTACCAGGCAATCCAGAAAAAAGCTGTCAAAAAGTCAAACACAGGAGATCAGTCCACCAAACAAGGTACAAAGGAAAAGGCACAAGCGGAGGCAGGGTCTCAGGCAAAGGTCGGTCCAGGCTGAGTTCAAGCAGATTATCAGGAACAGCAAAGGTCAGCAACAGAAAAATACTCAGAATCTCTCCAGCACAGATAAGCCCAGCTAAACGCTATAACAGGCACTGGTGACTGGGAGCAGAGAGGCTTTAAAGTCCCAGCAGCCAATAGCAGTGCAGGGCTGAGTCAAGAGCTGATCAGCCCCTAGAATCCCCTTCAGCTGTGCACAGCCTAACAAGGGATGCTGGGGATGCCATAAATCCATCAGGCTGCATGGCTAAAGGCAACCAGGGGTAGCTGCTATCTTAGTTCTCCTGTCTGCTGCAAATAACATCTCCGGACGGAACAATCAGTGTTTTTTATTGCGACGGCCCACAGCACAGTTGTCAGCCAGATGCTCTCCTAACAGGGACTTTGAATGGTATATGACAATGTATCAGAAATTCAGGTTTTTGACAAATGGATATGTATTTACTGTTGATTATTCTCTGTTATCCACCTGGTAAATTTTACAGTTTTAATGTTTTCTCTACAGTCTTATATGATCACATACAATTCTATTTGTTTTTCATATCAAGACCTGGTTTGTGTATGTCTGGTGTTATGTACACTAATGTTTTTGACTTTCATTTTATTGTAAAAAAAGTAAATCTTTGATTAAAAATTTACAATAATTTAAAAAAACAGTCTGTTTTATGTTCTCTGGAAATTCCTGTAGTATGGTCTAAATACACATGAGTGAAAGTAAAGTCTACTTAAAAAAAACTAACAAAGACATGTTTATTTCTCAGCAGACGCCTTCTCATTTTCAAGAGTCACCATTCTATGGAACAGTACATAAAATTGTGAAAAAGAGCCATGAAGCTTTAAACACGTTACTGATTAAAACTAGTAATAACAATCATTTAGTTATTTGACATAAGTGCCCTTGCTGATTAAACATGCTGCTAGCCCACTTCATCACATACTATTCAAACTATTAGCCAGCCATTCTAGAAAGTAAAGTAAAGGTTCCTTTAACACAAATGTAAATAAATCATTAGATGCCCAGCTGCCGGTGGAGCTCAAAAGTCCTTCTAACTCTCATCAAAGCATAGTTGTAAAGCAAAGAGCACAGAAGCAACACTGCAAGATAAAAGCAAAACAACTAATTGTTTTTTAAATTCAATGTTTACACACATATGGGGTCACCAGTTCATACCATCAACAGGCCAGACATTCTCTACTTGTGTTCTGTGAAACCCTAAGGTTTCCTTAGAGACTCCAAGGGGTTCCTTGAGCAGGGGCAGGCTCACCTTCCATCTGATGACTGCACAGATCAAGGCCACCATCACTAGTCAGTGGTATGCCACTAATAATGTTTTCAGATGTCTGAATCATGTGTCATTCTTCTCACCTCTGTTTTGAACACTGATTGTAATTTTGTGATTATAACCAAAAATGATTTTATAATAATAATCGAAAAATCATTTTGAAATTCAAAGTATTTTAGTGTTCAAAATAAAACATTTTTTGTGTCAAATGATCTAGTTATACCATATTCTATATTTAATAATACAGGTATAATTTTCAAATAATGATAAACCTTGATCTCTGTATATAGATGTTAGCTGTAGTTGCCTGAAAACTGAACATCATTTCAATAGTTTCCTATGGGGTGTAAAAATTCTAAAAGGTTGCTATAAGCTATTCACTTTTCTGGCTTCAATTATGTTCCTTAGTTATTTACAGTTAAGATATCTTTAATTTCTCTTAATATTAGCTGTTAAAAAACAAACAAACCATATTTCCTTTAATAGTCACCTTTGAGAGAGAAAAAAACACCTTAGATGGATGCTGTCTTGTTTAAGCATATTTGACCAACCTGATAAAGTCTCATTATTTCTAAAAAATACATGATTGCATTTGTTTGTATCCACTATGAAAATTTTTAATTACCCTAATTATGCCCATGCACCGGTCTTTCAACTTTTCTTTTACTTATGCCAAAAGCAATTTCAATTACATGAGAAAAAATCACCAGAATACCATCCATTATTCCTTATTATAAATAATGGAAGAAAACACCTGCCTCTACACTCTATCCTTATTATTATTATTATGGACTAAATAATTATTCAGAGAAATTTGCTTTATATGTGAAATAGAACACATATCGAAAGGGTAAAAAAATGGTCATTTGAAAACAGACAACATGATGCCGCATTTTCCTTTGCCTTGTACAATATGTGAAGAAAAAGTTCACTGTTCCTTATTGGTAAAATCTTTTGTCAGCTTGATTAATTTGACACCAAAGAGTCCCTGAATACTGTTTACTTGAATACAGAAGCTACAATATCTTGTATACAGTAATATTTTGTATCCATACTCAGTAGAAAGTGACCTTTATTATGCTTCAGGCTTTCAGTACCTAGATTAGTGTCCCAACTCCCTTTGCTTCATGCATGTTCCTCACACCACCGTTTTTTTTCTTTTTCTTCACCTTTCTCCCTGTAAGGGTCTCCATGGGCAAGTAGCCTGGAGGCTACTGGGCTTTGCTGCTGGGGGTCATCAAGTCGTGACCATTGGGGTCACTCTACCCGAGAAGGAAAGCAGGAGCAGCCATATTGTGGAGACAGGTGGCAGACCAAAGGAGTTAGATTCCAGGCACAGGTCTTGGCAGGCAGCAAACAAGCTTGGTCAGAATCCAGGCACAGGTCAGGGCAGGGGGGAAGGCAAGCGTAGTCAGAGTCCAGGCACAGGTCAGGAAAAAGCAAGAGGCACAATGCAAGGTAGCTGGTGCAGTCACAGCAACAGCCTCCATTACTGCTGAGACTAAATAGCCTTTGCCCCTTTAAAGAGCTCCTCCTCCCTGTGCTGTGTCAGTGTGAGCAATACTGCCTACAGACACATGAAACCAGGAAGTGCTGCAGGCTAACTCAAAAGGCAGAGACAGAGAGTGAATGCTGCACTTGGCAGCTTGATGAGGCAGACATGCACAGGACACTGCAGGACGGTTTAGTGGGGAGTGCCGCGGGAACCGACATGTATTGTGACACTCCCATTCCTATTTAAACTACACTTCTCTTTCAAACATACTATATTTTCTAAATTCTTTGTCACAGGCCCCTAGAACAGTATTGCAATAAATCATTGTGACCATTGTCAGCCATTAAATTGGAAGTTAAAGTACACCACAAAAAAATTAAATTAAAAATGGCCTACACATAGTTGTTTGTACCTCTTTTTCTGTATTTTGGTAAATACATTGGATTATGTGATGCATTAGATTATCTTGCTGCAATGGCTCCTATTGGTTGAATTATATAAGGCAGAAAGTAAAAGGTTTTTGAACATTCTGTGTCGGAAGCAAGAAAAAGAAGCAAACCTAAGAATACTTTGACATGGGACAAATTGTGATTGTTAGATTACTAGATAGGAACATCTCCAAAACAGCAGGTAGGATGTTCCCATTATGCAGTCCTGGTATTCGGTATGTGGTCCTCTTTCAGGACTCCATTGTTCCAGTTATTTATGGCTGAAGATGAAAAGGTCAGAGCTGAAGATGAAATATTGATATGAAAGTAAAAATCAAGTTGAAATTGGGCAATTTTATCCATCCCTAGCAGGGAACATGAACTTCTGATTGCACAACTATGTGACTGACTCAGCATGGGACTCTGCAGAAAGACCACTGTCTCTTTCTCTACATTTGGTTTTCTAAAGTAAATGGGAAGTATTAGTAATAATAAGATTTTTTAAACCTTTAGTTTTATTGCATCTAGAATACCTTGGATACCTTTCATCTAGAAAACCTAATGGATTTAAACTGTAAATTCAACTGGTCTTTAATTTAATTTAGTATTCACTTCTGACTTTTTAGGCATCAATGTACAGGTTTTGTATAATGCTTAAATATGTGCACAGCAAGAAAGTAAGGTTAATGCTTCCTGTTTTTGCACTGTATGATCACTGATCCAATGTAAACTCCTTGATTAATAAAATTTGCTAATAATGCAGTCTTTCCAGAACAGTCCAGAATTAAAACGGATTCCACACAGTGCAGTATCTTCAGGAAATATTTGTGGAAATGTTTGCAACTTAGCAAACAGTTCTGGAAAGGTTCCAGATTTCATAGGAGTGGCAACCTTTTTTGGTGTCAGTGATTAACTTTGTAACATTCTAGATTGTCATAGATTCTGTTCTATCTAGGGAGTGGTAATTGGCCACCTTATACTGCAGGGGAGGAATTTGGAAGGTTTGCTCCACAGAATTCTACTGTCTAATGTAGGACTATGCTGCTGGACTGGATGATGCAGGACCCTGCTGACAATGGTGGATCTGCCCAAAAGTCACTGTACTGTGCTGCTGGATGGGATGATGAGGGGCCATACTGAGAACACCATGTCAGTATGGCCCTGGATATTTGGATAATGCATGGCCATTGCTTGTTCTACTTGGACTAGATGATGTGGGGGTGATGTAAATGTGGAGCCTGCCAACAAATATCTATAACTCCCTTGCCAAAAAATGAGGCGTGTCTGTTAAATAACAAGACTGTGTTCCTATCTCTTAAACCAAGCAGTAAGAACTGATTATGAGCATTTGCCATGCATGTTTAAACCTGTCCAAACATGCACGACAAACAATGGCACTCTCTGCCATTTAGTTTGCTGTCAGTCACCAAAATATGCAGTTGTGTTTCCCCTCATGTGCTGAAATCATGGTAATTTAAAAGTTGAGCAACGCATCAATTTGAAATACTTGGCAAAATTTAACACCACAGCAAAAGAGTGCCAAAAGGAAAATTTTCACTAACATTCTGCAGCAACTTGAGATGGACCCAAACCTTTATAAAACAAAAAGTCACAAAAATTGACGAAACCTGGATCTTTCAGTATGATCATGATACAAAAGAGAAGTCAATGCACTGGAAAACACCGAAAAAGCATGTCAAACCAAGTCCAAATTTAAAGCCATGCTCATCATTTTTTTTTTACATGAAAGGTTTTATTTTCAGTGGACCAACATTATTATAAGGAAGTTTTGACAAAGCTGAGAGAAAGAGTCAGGAAAAGATGACCAGAAATGTGAGAAAATTGTTTCATTCTTTATCAGGACTTCTTCTCACACAACACTTTCTGTGAAAAAGTTTTTGACTGACAAACACAAGACTGGGGGCATCTCAGAGGTTCCTTTTCTCTCAACACCTCTGAAGCCACTAGACAACCATCTTATCCTTCACCCACTTTTCACGTTTCCCCCTTAAATACACTCAACAATGATTTGCAGTTTTAATGTTCATAGCCATTAGGTCGAATATCAGCACGCTTTGTCCCCCAAAAGACATGGGAGTGCCCCAGTATCCAAACGAAAGCTGGTACACACCCTGTAAAAAATTAACAGCAATGAAAATGTGTTCACCAACTAGCCCCCCTTTGGCCCATTTTGGTCCAATCAAGGCGCCAAATGTGGCTGCACATGATTGGACTCCCACCTGCTGGTTCTCTTTATAACTTGCTCCCCCAAACCCCCTCACGCTTCCTCAGTAGAAGCCCCAATGCTAGGCATTTGAAATACCGCCACAAACTGGAAACAGGAAACAACTACCGTTCCCTTGCACCAAAAAGGGGCCCCTACCCGCAGGCCTCACCACTCAATAATGCTCCGCTGCTGCTACTGAACAAATTTCTGACCCCTGAAAACTGCCCAAAACAATCCCAAATCCCAACTGATCGGCCTTGGATTTAGCATTCCAAAGCTGGAGAACATACCCCCCTGCAATTCCACATCCTCCAAGGACAAGGCCCCCAGTCCGCAGCATGGCTGGACTCACCAATTTGCCAATCCGCAATAGCCCAAAAAAAGCCAATACAAAAGTAGCCCTAAACAACAGCACCTCATATCCAAAAGAACAACGTTTTTCCAAGCTCTGCAGCAAAGTCCTTAGCAGTTCGAACTGGCTGCCGCCAATCCGCCCTACTCCAACCCTTAGGCTAGCCTTTCATCATAGCCTGCCGCACCACAAATTCTTTCGTCAAGTCCTGCCACCCCAGCAATTTGAATAAAAAAGCCAACCTGCCAAGTTGTACTGCTGAACATGAAAACCCCTGCACAAAACTATGTGCAACACCCCCGCCATCTGCTCCTCATCCCATTTATAATACTTATGAATCCTATTACCTTGATGTGATATATCTACCTATATAGGAGTTAACATTTCTCTATAGGAGAAAAAAAAAGAATGCTTTTTTCTGGGTTCCTGCTGAGCTGAACCGAGAACAAAGAAAAATAAAATGTTTCAGTGAGTTATATTTAAAAATAGCCAATGTATGCCTAAAATTACCCAGCAAATAAGACCTAAATGAATACTAATCAATATTCTAACCAATGTAACCCAGGAAATGGAAAGTGTGTTAACCTGTGTCCAAAAATAAGAGGATAACATTTTCTGGGATGTTTTCAGTTCTGCAAAATGTCATTGAACACCTTTGTTCTAACCTTAGTTAACTTTACAAAAATTGCAATAGAACGTTTACAACAATATTTAAATTGCTTTTTTTTTTAAAAATGGAGTTAGTTTTTGTTAGCCTCTTTTTTGCTTGAAACCTGAGACTTCTTTCTATATATACTATTTATAATTAGGCCATGGTTACTCTCTTGTGAAGGATATAGAGGAGGCACACAAACTTACTAGGAATTAAATTTGTACAATTGCCAGAACTTCCTTTGTATGGGTGTTTGTTAGACCTATGCATATCTGTACAGTGTTGAGGCCAATATTCAAACCTGGAACTTGAGTGTGCCAGGCAACTATTTGATGGAAATCATTGTATCTAACAATTCCAATAGAGTGAAAAACACAATGATTAATAAGGCTGCATGCAAAATCCAGAAGGCGTATTATGAATTTGCTGGCTTAATACAGTAGTAGTACAATCTATAGCAGGTATCTTTATAATACACGCTGAAACAATAAAAAAAAAAATAGAATTCCTGCACACAGCAGGATCTCCTGTGCTGGAGTCATCAACTTACCCCTCTTAACCCAATCTAGCCTTAGTAGCAAGTGCTTCTCAACCCCAGCAGCCCCTGGCGGTAAGCACTTCTCTCCCTGTATAAAGTCAATTCATGGTAAAAATTCAGGCTTTCAAATTTAAATTACACCTTGGCTATCACTCTGGTTTTTCATCATTAGGGTTACAGGTTCAAATCTGGGCTTGAACGCTGTACAGATATGCACAGGTCTAACAAACATCCATACAAAGTAATGTAATGGTACAAATTTAATTCTAAGTAAGTTTGTGTGTCTCCCCCATATAATTCCAAAGATAGTGACCATGCCTAAATTATAAATAATCACCATCTGGGAAAAAGGGTTTCATGAAACAAAAGACACTTAATTGAGTTTAAAAATGTCCTTAAAAAAATTATTTTACATATTTTTTTATGAAGAAAAGCAATTCAAATATTGCTGTAAATGGTATATCTGTCTTTTTGAGATATACTTATCTTAGTGTTTTCATTTGCATTTATTAGTTTCTAAAATGCATTAAAATAATAATTATAGAACTAACTGGGAAAAATATAATTTACCCTGAGCAGGTTATTACTTACATCCTGTGAATGTAAATGCCCATTTAATAAAATCCTTACAGAATAGTTTTATTAGTTTTATTCATTTTTATGTCTTCAAATGGAGACAACCCTGAATAAGTATAAACTGCCAGCTAAGTTGTGGAATAGCTAAATTGCCCTGTTTCATTATGCAAAATGTGATTTATGTTCTCATGAAGTCTCCAAAGAATATAATTACAACCTAGCTTTCATTGAAATGCTCCAAGTAAAATATACTTTTGTGCATAAAAGCCTTTTCCAGCTGATAAACACACCATAATGACATTGCCATTAGAGGAGGTGAACAAACCTTAAAGTGTGTACCTAGCAACAAGTGTGCAACTGAACCAGCGTGCACCATCACACTATTCAATATCTGCACAATACTGGGCTATAGGAAGAAATCTTTAGTAAAATCTTTATGTAAAAACAGTTGACATGAAAGACAGATTTAAAAAATGGTACAAATGTAAGATACTTATGGGCAAATGCATTTAAAAATTGATGTTAGCAAACCATAGTCTTTTAGAAGCACTCAATGTGCTTTCTATTCAAGCAATGAATAATGTAAAACTCTTTGTTACAAATGTATAACAGTGACATTACTGACATTACTGAAAAATTTGACTTGTTATTGATTACTCTCAGCATGTCATTATTCTGTACCTAAACTTGGGTTTATTGATGTCTAAATAGACCTTCAAACACTTTATTTAGCATTGCCTTTCAGAGATAGACTTTTTGTGTATACTGAACAGTGCACAGCCTTCAAATAATTACTGTACTTCAATATTCATTTTCTACTTATAAAACTGTTAAGTCCTTCTTCCTAGTAGTTCTTAAAACTTATTAATGACGTGATGAATGCTGACCTGTGTTTTTCAGCCACCCCACTTCCAATCCTTAAGATATGATATTTACTGAAAATGCTTGTGCTTTGATCCCATCAAAGTCAAAATGTAATAAAGGAAAGAGTCTGATAAAAATAATTTATAGCAAAGGAGCTGTAGAGCAGATAAGATTGGAAACTGAGAAGTTCCAGGTAATAAGTAACAGTTAGGAGTATAATCTGTCATTAGGCACATTATCATTAATTATGGTTGCTACCATTGTTGTTCTTCTTGAAAGCAGAACTAAACTAAAAAATAAAACAAAAAAAAACCTCACCTTAACTTTTGAAGATCCATCGATCCCTCAGGGGTTTTGTGGATCAGGTCCTGAGTCAACCCAGAATTAGGGATGAGTGAACACCTGGAAGTTCGGGTTCGCCGGGTTAGGCCGAACTTCGGCTCAAAGTTCGGGTTCCGGTCCGGGTACCCAAAATCGTAAAGTTCGGTATGGACCCGAACTTTACATTTTGGGTTCGCTCAACACTACCCAGAATCCTTCTTCATCCCGCTTCCTTCAGGCTCTGCCATCTTCTTTGCCCTTCTTCCACCTTCTGCCTCTATCACCTGACTTTGCACTGCACAGGCACGAGTTTGGGTGACGTAGCCTGCAATAGATGGGGAAAAAAAGAGTGCCAAAGAATGCTCACTGCTCATTTTTCTTTTTCCCCATTGAAAAAAAAGCTCCTTCTATGCATGCCCGATCTCGAATAGGAGCACAGAGTCTACTGAGATACACACATCATGCATCCCAGGAGATTCGATGCTCCCATTCTGTCTTGATTGCCATAGCGAAGGGGTTTTTCCTTTTTTTTTTTTTTTTTTTTTAAAAAGAGTTTTAACCCCCCTCCAAAAAAATAAGGTAATGTTTACCTTATATAAAAGGACTGTCTACCATTTTATGAAAGGTAAACATTTTAGTTTAGGTCCGCTTTAAGTGCTCCAGTTATTGAGCTGGTCCCTGTCTCTGATAGTCCCTGGTTTCAATAGCTCCAATGCATAGAACCAAAATGATATAGCAAATGAGAGTTGGAAAAATGGCAGGATTTCTTACTCTTTGCATTTTATATAACTCAAAAAGGATTGAAGCCAACACACCAGCGTATTAATTTAAGAAAGGTTAAGATATAGTATAGATATGGTAAGTGAGTGTTGTCACTTTAGGACAAGAACAGTATTACTAACAGAATCATAAAGTAAAAAATAGGCCTGAAAAAAAATTCTGGTCAGCAAATTTAAGTGTTTATATATTCTTTAACACATCTACAGGTGATCATGCATTACCTACCAGTAGAGGGGACCCCCATACCAGTGACATAACTAGAAATCAGTGGGCCTCCTTGCAAAATTTTGAATGCCTAGCCTCAGGCTGGGATTCAGAAAAATATTGTGCACCCTGAGGGAAGTATTTATGGTGAATGGTGGGTGTGGCCAAATTGCCAATAAAAGAGATGAAGATAAGTCAGTATAATACAGATGCCTAGCCTCAGGCTGGATTCAGAAAAATATTGTGCACCCTGAAGAAAGTATTTATGATGAATGGTGGGTGTGGCCAAATTGCCAATAAAAGAGATAAAGAAATGTCAGTATAATACAGAGCTCAGGAGTAAGTATTATACTGAATATAAGGGTAAGGAGTAAGCAAAAGACTGAGTGCAAGAGTCAGGTGTATAAACAGCTTAGAGGACAGGGTCCACTATTTTTTAATTTATCACCACACCCTTCTTAATGGAACACAGCAGTACCCTTACGCATGCACACTATATACACATACACACACACTCCATGCCTCACATACATGCATACACCATACACTCACACAGCATACACATCCTGTATACACATGACTACTGATGTCGCGAAGGTAGTAGTTACATCTTTACTTACAAACTACAGTCATACCTTAGCATTCCTTTACTATACATACTGTCTCTCCTGTACATGTTATCTATTGTCAGTCTATATACAACATTTGACTGCATATATTGCCCTCTAAGCTTTCTGGCACCTGTACATTTTTATATAGTGAGTGGAGGCGAAGAGGAAGACTATTCCAAACATCAGTAACCTATCAAGGCATGAACTCCACAAGACCACAGAAGATATCTTCCATAGACTGGCAGCAGCCTGCTCTGTTGTATAAAAATTATTTGTGTGGCTTCATTGTTTCCAGTGTGGTCCTGTCCCCTCCCCATATTGTAGACTTTCCACAGTGTAGCCCTTGGGGACACCTACCACTTCTGGAAGCCCAGGAACATTCAAGCACCTGAAGAATGAAGAGAAATAGGAACTAAAATCACCATTATCACAGTCTTCCTTTTTTGAGTGGGGGACGTTGTTTAAACATGCTTGTAAAAGAAAAAAAACTTTGTAAAAAAAATTGTGATCCAGGGGTAAAACCTATAATTTTTTTTTAATAATGTTTTAATAATTTAATGGCATTTCTATTGAGTACCGTTTTGAAAGTGTGCCGCCATGTTTCACTAGGTCACCAGCTTCTTGAAAGATTTGACCCAACTTCCTGTAACAACAGGACAGATTGTAAGGAACAAAAGAAGAAACTTAAAGGGTTAAAAGCAATAAACCATTCCCTACTCTATGCAAAATTAAGAAACACATTTTGGCTTTTAACCTCCCTGACAGTCTGTTTATGTCAGTATTTTTATGCCAAAAGCAGTACATTGTTTTCAATAGAAATTTGTTTTACATGGTAGGCCTATAATTCTTAGGCATACCTCACCGAGATATTCCAATATTTTTGAAGTTTAATAAAAAAAACACAAAAATCTGTTAAAAAAAGGATGCATAAAAATACTGCAACCTGTAATATAACTGTACAGTAGCGTGTATAATATATATAAATAACATAATGATTACTTTCTATTGGATTCAATACAGTTATTTTTTTTTAAATATAAAAATAAAAAAAACATAAAATAATAAAAAATTGTTTTAAATTTCCCACCGCGCTCCCGCAAGCACTGACACATGCCCCGATGTCACCAGGAACTCCCGTGGAACATCAGTGCACACACCAGGGGAAGATCAGAAGAAGATGACCCGGCCCAAGGATGGAATCCGACGGGCAGGATGCCGAAGGGACCAGGTAAGTGTTTTTTTAATGTTTTTAGCTTACCACTTTCTGCGTGTTTTTTTTTTTTACCCCGAGCCACACTTGGGATTACCATTCAGGGGGGTTAATATACTATAATGTAAGTAATGTAACGTAAGTTTTCAGCTTACAACAAGACATAAAGAAAGACTGGAATAAAAAGTTCTTTTTGCATTTTTTTCCTATCAAAGTTGTAATCATATGAATGCAGATGTGTCCAAACTGAATACAAGTAGTAGCCATAGCAACAGACCATAGTTCTGGCTCCCGCAGCACATTGTGAAAGATGTGCAATGTACCTTAATATGTATTTCAGCAAGCAAATCTAAAAAATGAAAACAATGTCAATAATTATACTTTCACTGCATGAAAAAAATATACCAAGAACAATTAACTCCCTCAATGCCAATAAAGTATCTGATTTGCTATAGCAATGACATTTTTAAAACAAGCAGCCAGGGGCAGTAAGCAGGAGAAATCCGGGGTGAGCAGGATGCAGGTTATCAAGAACTATCTGTTTTTAGGATGAATTAGACTTTCAATTGCTATATTGTTTATTCAATTAGCTTGCAGTTGAAGGATACCTTTGCAAATTATTTTACTAATTTTTTCTTTTTATTTGTTCAGATTAAGAGGAATATATATATATATATATATATATATATATATATATATATATATTTCAAGCAGTTAGAGTTTATTTATATACTTCTATGGGTTTTGAGGCTCAGTTTCTTTGTGAATTGAAAAAATCTTAACAAAAGCACTCCATCTATAAAAGAAGCCTGATGGTATCTACTTTGTTATCTGCTTTTCTTTCTCCTTTTTGCTGTAAATAACAATAATATTAGGGTGTTATTTTAGAGGTTATTTTTGTAATGGCCTCTATAAAGGATTATGCTCAATCTCTCTCCGGACTTGTGCAGCTACTTCCTTTTTCACCATTAAAGAATAATCGGGTGATGGAGAGTTGGAAAAATTAGGAAATTTCTGGCTAGTGAGTCTGGGGATTTGTAAGGAGCCAAAACAACTTCTTTCTAATATAGAAAAGATCTAAACTGCCTCACAGTAAAGAACTTCATCATTACTTTCTTGACCCCAAGGGAACACTACATGAGAAAGTTTTTGGCATTTTGGCATTTTCATCTGTGTTCTGTATTGTCTATAAAGTGAACTGGTCTAAAGTGATAGTATAGCAACACAAGAAACGAAGAAACACGGTGGCTCAGGGTTTAGCACTCGGATCTTTGTAATGCTAGGTCCAAGGTTCATGTCTGCATGGCACATTATTTGCATGGAGTTTGAAGGTTCTCCTTGTGTCTGGGTGGGTTTCCTCCCACATCCCAAAAACATGCAGTTAGGTTAATTGGCTTTCCCCTAAAATTGACCTTAGACTGTATTACTGATATATGGCTATGGTAGGGACATTAGATTGTGAGCTCCTTTGAGGGACAGTTAGTGATATGTCTATGGACTTTGTACAGCGCTGCATAATAGGATGGCACTCTATAAATACTGTGTAATAATAATAATAAAGAAGCAGAGAGTCATGAGACTGTCAAAAACACAGTTATTGTCCCTGATTTATTTAAGCTCTCCAAGGCTGGAGAGAATACACTTTCATCAGTGAAGCTGGGTGATCCAGCAAACCTGAAATGGATCTGGACCAAACTTCAAAACATTGGGTGGCAAATAGCAAACGATTTTTAAGAAATCCATTCCAGGTTTGCTGGATCTCCCAGCTTCACTGTTGAAAGTGTGTTTTTTCCAGCCTTGGAGAGCTTTATTAAATCAGGCCCATAGTGTGAGGATCGGGGGACTAAAGTAAGGTAGATATTTTGTACCAATATATTTTTATTATCTCCGGTATGTACAGATCCAGGTATTGTATTTATAAACAAAGCTCATAAACAGTGTTTTTTTTTTACAGGCTTTATTTATGCAGTAGCAGGTCAACATAGACCTGGACCTGGCTGTAAAAAATAGTTGCTAGTTTCAGATGTTTTATGTATCCAAGTACAGAGATAATAAGGGGTTTTTAGGCAGCTTCATACATTTGAGTTCTGCAAGGGCTACAACCTGAGGCTCCAGTTACCTTCCAGTAATGGTGCATTTAGGCATGACCCTACGATCCAATATAAAATCCAGCCATACTCATAACCAAAGTTATGATCTCTTTGCAACTATCGCATCAATTGCTATAACTGCAAGGTGCAAACGTTCTTTCTGTGTGGAGTTGAAGCCTTGATGTTGTGGTTCAAGCTTTTTCAGGTATTTAATAATTACACAGTACTCTGCTAAAAAAATGTCTCGGATGTGTGCTACTTTTTTTAACAAATTAAAAGTTTTCTTTGCTGTAAACTTACTATATGCTGACTGACAAATTTTGGTTAACCAAAGCCCTGGTTATCATTTAAACAAACTGAAGACGTTGAAACAAATGTATGGTTCTTGAGACACATCATGCGGCATCTCAGGGCAATCTGCTCCCTTATGCCTAGCAGTAGAAAATGGGCTTGGGAAATGCTAACTGCACGGATGACAAATTCTATTTGCATATAGCCTTTAACTCTCAGAACATCACACAATTTTTTCTTTTACAGAGCAGAGTCTTCCCACAGAGCTCAAGCAGGTTTGAAAATAGGAAAAGATGTTTTGTGTGCCAGGGCAACCTATTTGCATACTGTAGTGTTAGTTTGAGTAGCAACTATATTTGTGCCCATTTTAACAGTTTAGTTATGCAAATGTGAGTTGTTTTTTAAAATTCTTGCATAAGTAAAACATGCTAACTGTATTAATAATAATAATAATAAAAAATTAATAATAATAAAGCCCATGCCTTTTGCACAAACCTAAAAATATACACAATTAGGACCAACAAAAATAAATAGATGTCTATTATTTTTTTTTACCCAATGCTAAAGTTATGAAAATGCTTTTTGAATATTGTTTTTACTCAAAACTAAACTGATGTGCTATAAAGTTTTTGGATGTGAGACCATTTATCAAATTGAAATATCTTCACTTTTATTAACTTTGCACTACATAACATTTATAGTATTTGTTACAAATTAACACACTTTCATATATTATATTAAATGAAAACTTTTATTATTACATTGTGTTTTTGTGGATTAAAAATAAACCAAAAAAAACATTATATAATTAAAAAAAATATATGTTGCAGTTTAACAAACAGAAATTTAAACCTATTAGAGGACTATCGCTCTCAAATTTACATGGCACACTGGCCAGATACAGGCTCCATAGACTCTTTTCTACAAAAAGCAGACGTTCCTCCACTTTTTTAGGGCAAGCAAGCAATTTTAAATGCCCCTATTGTCATTTTGAAAGTCACAAAGGCAATAGAATCCCTCCCATTAGAGAAAACTCCTGGTTCAGGCTCAAAAAGAATGGAGAAGATTCAAGGTTTCATGCGAGAACCTGGGTGATACAGCAAACCTGGAATGGATTTCTTAAAAATGCTTTTCTTTAAAAATTTGCTTTTAGTTGGATTACACAGGTTCTCCCATGAAAGTCTATATTCTCCAGTCTTGGGTAGTTTTATTAAACAAGGCTCATTGTTAGAAATATTTAATAATATTCTTATTGATCATTTTCCCCTCCTTTACAGAACATCATACTTCCCTAATTCCCAAACCACTGAAAGACCCTGAACTACGCTCATCCAAGAGCTCTGTGCAATAAGGGTTGGCACTCAGCTTCAAGCCTACATATCTTATATATGTATGTATACCTATCGCACTACCCTTCTCATTGTCAATAATTAACTCTCCCATCCCATTACCATGAAAAACAGAACCAAGCAGGGATGCCCTTTGTCTCCGCTCCTATTCAACCTAGCCCTAGATCCATTGCTTAGATTGCTTGAAAAGGGGTCTCAATTTTCAAGGATACGATTTGGTGCGTCAGAAATTAGGATAACAGTGTTTCGCAGGTGACTTTTTTTTTCATTTAAATCTATTTGACTCCATTCCACCTATAATGGAACTCACCTGAACATTTCAAAATATTTCAGGGCACATGGTTAACTTTTGATAAGTCAATAGCCTTGTATACCCACCCGAAGCACAAACCTAGTTGGAGCTTGCTCTGCCCCTTTCAAAGGGGGTCAAAACCTCATTTCAGTTACCTGGGTGCACAAATCCCAAAAAATCCAGCTAAACCATGACCCTAACTTCACTCAGGCCTTATGTTTAAAAAAAAAAAAAAAAAAAAAATGGTCCTCTCTATTTTTAGGTAAGATAGCAATAATTTAAATGGTTAGGTTCCCAAAGGCTTTTGTTTTTATTACAGTCTTCCGATCTATTTACCCCCCCTCCGAGAACTGAAGAACATTGATTACTTATTCCATACATTTATCTGGGGAAGTGGATATACAGTAAATAGCTGTAGAATCCAAGAGCAAGCCACAACAAATGGAGGCCTAAATCTACCAGACATTTCCCTAACATACCAAGCAGCTCACATTTTGAAGAGTTGGATCCATGGCACCTCTTATTACACCAGCACACAAATAAGACTTCTCTCTTTACCTCCGGGAATCTGCTTCCTCTCCTACACATCTGTGAAACCCTACTTGATGGGATCAAAAAACCTTTGCTATTTTTACACAGTAGTGTCTCTTTAAATGCTCACTCTTTGCTTTTCCTTTCCTTATCGGGTAATGGAGAATTTGCACCAGGTTTGTCCCCTCTCATTCTTTCAGATTGGGGCACCAAAGTTTTACCATCTCTTTTGTTTACTCCTTATTTTGAGAACACAAAAAGCCTATTCATTTCCAGAACTTAAAAGAAAATTCCTGTTTGTGCCAGAAAGTATTTTTTTGCTTATACAATCTAAAGTTTATTGCTTAACGCTCATTTCTCTAATGGATTTGAGTAGCCGATTGGAGTCAATGTTGCTGGCCCCGCCCATCTACTCATTTTGACATTCAATCAGTTTCAGTTATGACGCAAGATTTGATTGGAGTAGTCTCTTGTACTAACCTGGGACCAAGATCCTGTAGATGTATCCTGCCAAATTGAGAGTGGTTACTGCAGATCAATACAGAGGCTTTTCAGAAAAATTAAATTGCTCCAAGGCATGCCCATCATATAAGCCTGTTGAATTCCAACCCCTGCCCTAAATGCAGTGCCCAATCATCAACACTATACCATCATTTATGGGATTGTCCTATGATAAAAAACTTTTGCCGTCAATTGGCAAGCTATATTTAACCTCACCTACTGAACTTCCTGTCCCCCACTCAAAAATGGGCAGTTTTTGGTCTGGTAGAGAAAAAGGACATGCACTTTTCAAGGGGAGCAAGACATTTAGCGATCCTATTATCTGCAGTAGGCAGAAATAAAATTTTGCAATGCTGCTTTACCCCTTCTGTCTCTTTTTACACAAAATACAACATTTATTTAAAATGGAATGAAATAAGGCCTCTCTACATCCCAATGCAAAAACACAACCTTTCTTTGAAACATGGGAACACTTCAATAATATGCCTAATACCCCCAACTAGGAGTAAGGTATATAATTATTTTCATCACACTACCTGGTACATTATTTTTTAAATTAAATAATTGATTTGGGTTTGAAAAATAAAGTTTTGGTATATATATATATATATATATATATATATATATATATATATAAAAATATATCACACACTTTAAAACATGTATTTGTCCTACTCTAAGATGTCAAATGTATGTTTTTAAGTCATCAGATTGACTGATTCAATCTATACTAAATTCTATGGCCACCAGCTTAGAGTTAGTTTTAAAGCCACTAATTATAGTATTGTTACCAATGTTGTTAAGAAGTCAAAAGGCATATGTAAGAATATGTCCAAAGTAAAAACAAAAGATTTTGCTGCAAAGCAAAATTCAACTCACATATAAACTTGATTATAAAACCAGATTTTGTTGCCCTTAAAATAGTAAAACCCATCTTGGTTTTTACCCAGGTCACACCTAGTACCATGTTCTAGAACTGCATTTGTTTGTCAGAACTGTCAAAGACAAGCTAATTGTAACACTCTATATGGATGACACAGCTCCATTGACTGGTGGCCATCAATAATGTATAAAAGAATATTTAAATGACCCATAACCAACTCAAAAGTACAAAATACATTGAGCTGTAAAAATAGGGGGGGGGGGGGCATATAATTTTATTTTTCCCATTTATATAAATGTTTAAAACAATAAAACACCAGGAACGTATTTATTCACATTTATATTATCAGTGTTTCTTTTGATTGCTGTTTTGAATGTTAGCAGTGACAGCTGCATTTTGTGCCCTAGGTTTATACTTGAGTTAAAGTATTTTTTTTCAGTTACAAGTAGGTACTTTGGTTTATTATTAGATCTGTTTTTAGTGAAGTATATAGTGAAGGAATGCTTGAAATGGCAATCCCAATTAGACATGTAAACATTTTACCACTCCACTGTATCAGTTAACAATTTATTACAAATATGAGTTGTATTCATTGTTAATTTATACACTTCAGCACCACCCAGTGGACTAAACTCCAAAATTATATCGAATTGTAATAAATTGCTGGCTTATTTTGAAAAGCTAATAGTGCCCGAATACACATATCAAACCCACAAATAACTACAGGCTCTTAAAGAAAGCTGTGCATGAGACAAAAGACATTTTTTATTTATTTTACTGAAATGTTTTAGCAAGTACAGTTAAATTGATACAGTATTAAATACTTTGATTTACAGGATTAAAGCTTTTGATTTACAGCAAAAAGCTCTTTTCTTCACTTAGGACATGTTCCCAATCACCTCAAACTAATCGTGAAATAGTTTGCAATTAACTGCTTGAGGAATGCAGATCATGGTCATTGAAAACTGTTGGTTTTTGGAAATTGTTGAGTTGGAGACCATTGATTTAGTACAATGAGCACCAGCAAAAACCCTAAAGAAATCATATTGATGATGATTGTTATACATCACAGCCCTACAAACAAATGCTATGATCCCTTACTGACCCATCCTGCAGAAAGTTCTGCATATCGTGCAAGTACAATACCACTCCTCAGTCCCCATGACAGTAGAAATCAGCAGTTTTTATGTACCTAACCTGTCCCATCTTTAATAAAATATTAACATTATTTACTTCTTGTTGAACCAAATGATCAATGTTCTGGTTGAATTTAACCCAACCCTGAACAAGCCACTAATACTATTTTGCTTATGAAGTATGTCATTGCACACAGCACAAAACATTAGTACATTTTTGCTTCTTGTGGGCAAACTAATTAAAATAATTAAAATACCATTTAATTCATATTGCATTTGCTTACCCGAATTAGCTTTTATCTTATTTTTAAAACTGTAAAATTTTATGTTGGCTTTCTCTTACTTTGATTCAGTAGGATATACTCTGGCAAGATTATTATAAAAAAAGTAGAAGAAAGTACTGTAACTTAAGTCTTAACTCTTCTTTCATCATCTCCGTCTATTACATGTCCACTTGACCCAATTCCCTCTGATCTACTCCGTGCCCATTCCTCCACCTTGGCCCCTGCCCTACCCCTCAGCTTTTAAACATGCCATAATTCTCCCTATCCTAAAGAAACCCTCTCTGGACCCCTCCCTACCCTCCAACTACCGTCCTATCTCCCTTCTCCCATATGTCTCCACACTTCTTGAACGCCTTGTCTACAAAAGACTCACCCATTACTTGAGCACCATCTCTCTCCTTGACCCCCTCCAATATGGTTTTAGAGCTGCCCACTCCACCGAAACAGCCCTTACTAAAGTGGCCAATGACCTCATCAGAGCCAAGTCTCAAGGCAACTTTTCCCTGCTCCTTATTCTTGATCTTTCCTCTGCTTTTACACTGTTGATCACCCCCTTCTAATACAAATCATGTGCTCCATTAGTATCTGTGACACTGCTCTCTCTTGGTTTGCTTCTTATCTGTCTGACCGCTCCTTTCAAGTTTCTTTCAATGGTAACTTCCTCCTCACCCACTCTCCTCTCTGTTGGTGTTACCCAAGGGTCAGTTCTTGGACCGGTTCTCTTTTCTCTGTACACCTCCTCTCTGGGTAGTCTCATATCCTCCTTTTGCTTACAGTACCATCTGTATGCTGATGACACTCAAATCTATCTGTCCACCCCTGACCTGTCTCCTTCAGTCCTGGATAAGGTCTCATGCTGCCTGTCAGCCATCTCATTATGGATGTCTGACCGATTCCTAAAACTCAACCTGCATAAAACAGAACTCATCATCATCCCCCGACCCCCCCCTCAAATTCTAAATCTCCCCCTGACATATATCTAACTGTTAACAACACTGTTATTCGGCCCTCCCCTCAGGCACGTTGTTTTGGTGTCACCTTTGACTCGGCCCTGAGTTGAATTCGGTTAACTCTTGCCTAACAGGAAAGAAATAAGTGATTTAAAAATATGCTTTTTTCTTAGCGCACATAAATGTTTAAAACATTTAAACAGCGCAAACATTTTTTTTAGGGCTATGGGTAATGTAACGGATACAAGACTTCTCTAGAGCTGCTCCAACTCTCTGGAATGGTCTTCCTTCCTATTCGGCTTGCTCCTACTTTCTGCTCATTTAAAAGAGCGCTCAAAACCCATTTTTTTCAAACTTGCCTACCCCTCTTCTTCTGTCTTTTGAAACCATTACTACTTCTCACCACTACATATGTCCCATCCTATTGTGTGTGAAATCCCTATTTAATGTACAGCGCTGCGTAATATGTTGGCGCTATATAAATCCTGTTTAATATTATTAATAATAATAATATTAATAATACTGTAATCACTGTCACAAACCAAAGTAAATTTTTTTACTTGCAACTTTACTTTTCATGCAAAAAATACTTAACAAAAGGTTCATTTTTTTTTCTCGTTTTTCAGGTAGTCAAAGAAGGAAGACTTCCTGTGTTTCTGATGCTACCTGCAACATTTAGGGGTGTTTTATCACCCCAACCATCACCATAGACTTAAAATGGAACCACTTGCCAACACTGTCCGGACTTTTTTAGGTGATCACATTTATTTTTCAAACGGTTTCAATGAAAAACAAAGTTATAAAAAATGGAAGTTCTTAGGGGGATTATTATATTAAATGGAAAAAAAGTACCCTAACACTGCATATATCAATGTTACAATGCAAACTTTTACAAAGTACAATGTTAGACATACACCCTCACTAGATGGCGGAATAGAGGTAGGATTATAGAATAAAAGACTATAGGATTGCCCCACACAGTTTGGGATAGGGGATTTCCTAGTTTAACAGAAAGGGTCTGACTAGTAAAGGTGCTTTCTGTTAGTAAGGTATACAAGATCTGTCTATTAAATATTAAACTGTGTTTCTATCTTTCAAATAAAGCAGTAAGAACTGATTTTGAACACTTGCCATGCTTGTTTAAACATGTCAAATCATAAAACAAACAACACTCTCTGCCATTTTGTTTGTGTGTCCCCCACCCCCATTTGTTGAAATAATGATAAGTTTAAAAGTTGAACAACATGTCAATTTGGAACTTTTAGTAAAAATTTCACACCAGAGCAAAAAGAAAGCCACAAGAAAATTTGCACTGACATTCTGCAGTAACTTGAAGTGGACCTGAAACTTTAAAAAAAGTCATTACTTGTGATCCTGAAACAAAAAGAAAGTCAATGCACTAAAAAACACCTTCATCACCAAGAATCAAAAAAGCAAAGCCAAAATTCAAGAAAACAGAACATTATAATAAAAAGTTTTGACAAAGAGTCAAGAAAAAGAGAGGAAAAATCAAGAAAAGACAGCCAAAAATTTGAAAAAAATGTTTTTGGTTTGTTCTTCATCAGGACAATGCTCCTTCCAACACTTTCTGTGATAAATACCTTGGGCCAGTGAAAAACAACAAGACTGCACAGTGCCTAACTGCAACCATACTTTGTTTTATGAAAAATTACCCACTGGTCCCCCTGACCTCTCCAGCAATTTTCGTAACTATAATAGATTGAGATGCTTTGCAATTATTTGAAAAATTTGGCTGGTGGCTTTTAAAAGAACTATACCCTTGCATACCTGGTAACAACTATCAAGTTACCAGCGTGTTTATATCAGATCTCAACTGAACTTTCAAAACTTCAAATGGCCTGGTGCCATCGGTGTAGCACTGTTACAAGCTATAAATGGTAGAAAGGTTTAGTACTGTTTTATGGCCCCTCTCTTTCACCTACTCATTTCTGCAAACAGATTTTATTTTTTATATAGCGATTTAAAGGTCATGGAAGGAAGGTATCAGGGTAGATGAGAAGTACATATAATGGCTGACTATTGTTGGAGCATCCGGCGGGATTGTCCTAACACTGAACACTCCAGGAAAAGCTATAAGCATAAATTTTTACCTTAAACGCTTACCCGATTAATTTTCAAATGTTTTACTAAAAAAAAAATGTCAAAGGGTAACAATAAATCCTTTGCATGAACAAAAGAAATTTAAGTAAACAGTACATTCAAGGTATTATTTCAATATTTTTTTTCATTGTATATTAAAAAAATTTTATCGTAAAAACTGGATGTGATAGCACAAAACTGGGGTCTGTTCTGGATTCACCACCCAAAACTTGATAAAAAACAAGTGAGTCAATCTTCTCCAGTCTTGGAGAGCTTTAATGACTCAGGCTCATAGGCCCTGATTCACTAAGCAAAATCGGAAGCTCGCTTGCGAACTCATATTCGTGATCCGAAATCGGAAGCTGTCGCGCAATTCACCAACTAAATGAGCTCACTGCTGGAGCCGCGAATCCCCGGCAGTTTTACACTGGCAAGCTTGCAAAAAAAATGTTTGTGCTGTTCAAATGTTTAAAACATCTATACGCGCTAAGAAAAAAGCATATTTTAAAATCACTTTTTATATTACTTAAGAGTTAACCGAGTTCAACTCTACATAGGCGTCTATCTAAAGGCTTACGATGCCTGATCGGAGGAGCCGCCTCAGGGTAAGTCTTGAGACTTTCTGCAGGTGAAGCCTTGGCTTTGCCATTGGACTAGATTTTCTTGTTTGCTTCTTATAGATATATATATGTATATGTGTGTGTGTATATATATATATATATATATATATATATATGTATGCATTTAGATGTGTGTACATATACATAGAAAAGAGAAATTAGAAGAAGAAATGGGCAAAGAGGGCTTTTTGGACCCTATGTCTTCACATTGAAAAGATTTCCTATTTCTTCCTATGATTTAGGATATCATGGGCTTGGCTACAAGCAACATTTATGGAGGATATTGCTTCTGGTTAAAAGAAGGAATCCACCTTTATGTGCTTCCGCTACCATGCTGAGGTGAGTAAGTCAAATATATATAGTGGGCCAAGATCTAAAATGCCATTCAAATCTGCAAAAACACCTTGAAGGGATGAAAAAGTAAGAAAATGTTTGGCACAAAGTGGATTTGGCCTTGGATTATGTACATAATACATTCAAATACCAATATGTGACAAAGGCAACGAGGGGGGTCAAGTAGGAGTTTGGTGTGGAAACCATGCAGACATTTGTACTCAATACTTGTGGAAAAAATGACAACACATTGCTGAAGAATTGCTAAACTACAGAAACTGGCATTACAAACCAGGCACAAAAACATTGCAGCAACCGATGAAACTAACAATCATGAGGATTACAAAAAATTACATCAATGCATACCATCCAAGCAAACTTACTTAACCCCCCCCCCCAACACACACACAGACACAAAGCAGTCCAGTTAAAATAGTACTAACTAAAATGCATATGTATTGCATAAGTTTATGCGCAAGTGAAATCACTATATGTTCCTTAATACATGTATTATAACATTTTTGCCTATAATCGTTTACTAAAATATTTGATTTCTCAAGTCAAACTGGAACAATATTTTTTGAGGTCACAAATGTTTGTTCACATATTTTTTTACACTCATACTATTGTGTGATGACATATTTGAAAGTGCCACTTAGTTTATATCCCGCTTGATAGAAATGAGTTTGCAGTGTTGCAACTAAAAGAAAAAGTAACAAGAAGTGCAACAAATGTAACTATAAATCAAGCAAGTTTGTGATGGAGTAGAATGTAACATAAAAAAGTAACACTTATAAAAAAAAAAAACAAGCATTAAAGATTTAAACTGACCTGTAAAATGGACTGGAGATTACAGAACAGCGTGCAGGTGTGCGCTAATCAATTGCTATCACCTTATCATTGAGGTTAACATCTCCTGAATTGCGCAGCTGAAAATTATTCGCCTTATTTGGCGTATTCGTGATCTTTGCTGGGAAACCAGCAGGCCCGACTCGCCTTAATAGACTTTGCCATCCGATAATAGACTTTGCGCGTCGAGCGTAAGCGCATTTCATTGATGAATCAGGCACATAGTGTCAGGATGTAAAGTATGTAAAATATTTAAAAAGGACATAGACATCAAAAAGAATACAAACATGTAATGTTCCTCTACTTTTAAAAACAGGGATTTTTTATTTGTATTTCTATATGTGTTGCTGTTAAAAGATTGTCAACAAATCTTCATTGTGAGCAATGTGCAGTGAGCCACTGCAATGTTACCTATTTATTGTTTTTCTCCCCTTTTCTCAAAACTCAATCTAAAATTTTTCATTTAGTATATGATGAAAGTTTGACATTTAAAAAAAACAAAACAATACTTAACAATACATCTTTAAGGTTTTAATATTGCATTTCACCAAGAAAGGAATTTCATGGTAGTAAAAGTCATAGGGCTCTATTTTTAAAAAAGGGGAAATCAGGCATTCCCTCAAATATTCTCTCGTGGGAATCATTTAAGACCATTGAAACACACAGATCTGGAAGATTCCTACGAGGGAATGTTTGAGGGAAAGTCTGATTCCCAGTTTTAAAAATAGATCCTATAGTCAAAAAGAATATGGAATATAAAAAGAATAAACAAAAATAAAACTGTATTTAAAAAATGACAAACATCCTCTTTTAAAAATAATAAAATACAAACCAAGCAATTTGTTAAATATTATTTGCTAAAGGCATATGATATATTTTAATACATGTTACACTCCTCGTCTCACTCCCCATTTACTTAAGAAAAGTACAAGAGCACAAGTCTAGGGGTCGATTTCTACTGTGAATATACGGGGATCAACACATATAATATACATAAAGCTCCATGATAAAACATATGGGTAACAGCAGCATGATAGGCTTGCTTGCAGGTGTGTAGTCATAAAAAAGGAAAGGGCACCCCACTACACCCCAGCCTATATGTCACTCAATGGGGAAAGAAATTTCCCCAGAGTGACGTCATGAGCCTGCGATGGGAGAGTCTGAGTCTGCAATGGTAGAGTGGACGGGTTGTGTTCAGAGACAAAAACCTTGTCAATCCTGACAAAAAAATAGGAAATTCTTTACAATACACAGGGAACAATTTATTTTTACAATATGCTGGCATCAAATGGCCAATCATTACACTATATAGTCAGTAGAGTTGCCAATAGGATTTGAGCTGATTTTAACAGAATAATGTTCATGCTGAAGTTTTCTCTTTCAACAGCCAGCCAGCGCTAATCATATTGTAGAGAAATAGGGTAACTGTCCCTTATCACCACTCACCAATGGAAGTGTTCACCACTAGATACATTGACAATGGGCCTACATGCCCAATTATTAATATGTATTATTTTTCAGCTTTTTTGTAAGGCAAGAAATGGGCTTCAAGCCAAGACAGCATCCCAATTAGCTTTTGACTGTACACAGTGGCAATTGGCTGCCCTCTGTGTACAGGTAAAGTGCTCACAGCCAAACCTCTTTGCATCAATTATTCCAAAGCAAAAGATTTGCTTCAATTTAGGCAATAGGAAGCAATTTTGATCAAAACTATTAGGCAGCTACCATGGATATACCATGTGTGTGGAACATGTCCTAGGTGAATATTAAACCAATTCACTGAGTGAATTCCAACTTTACAACTCCCTTGTAAAGTACATTTTCACACGCTGGATTCCTAATTTGCAGCAGGTTCTGCTTTACCTACAAAGCTATTTTAAAATATAATCATATTTTGGAAACAGAAAATGGAGAAAAACAGAACCCTACCCATAGGAATCCAAAAATAACATCTCTGGATTTATGCTAATAATAGTTCTTTATACTCAAAATATTCCAAAAGCAAAATCTTTAGCATCACAAACCAAATGTTCTGCTTACTGTAAAAGTAGCTTTTTAGCGTAATAACTAAAGTGGATATATTTTATTAACAAGGAACATATGATGACATTTACTAATAATTAGTCAAATTTCCCCTGAATTACTGAACTATATATGGTGCCAACATGCAAGACAATGTGGCCAAGCAATGAAGTCACATGGAAATATGCTATCCATCCCATTAAATAAAGGTAATTAGGCTTCATTTATTTCTTAGGTTTCATTATTTTACATCAGGTTAAAGGCAGATTGCTTAAATCAGGCAGTGAACTGTCAGAGCATCAGATAAAAAGTAAAAACACATGAATTACTATATAAAAGGCTGTGCTGCACAATTAAAGTTGACAATAAAGTTTTAGGAAATTATGAACTTAATGCACTCTGGGCACTTTTATACAAAAAACGTGTTAATTTATGAACATCAAATGCAAAAAGCAGCTAGCTTCACTACATACAGTTGCTTAAGCATGCATTATTGAGCCAACATGAACTCATTTGTGCATTTTAGATGAGGTTTTGACAGTGCTACAGATATTGTTAAAACTCCCCTTCAACTAATTCAAAAAAGTTGGTCAATGCTCAACTTAAAATGAAAAGGGGACTTCCGGTTATGGGTCGACATGAGCGAGTAGCAGAAGGGAGAGGTTCCTGCTCACTCGGAGGTGTTCTTTCATTAACCAATGACCTATGCCTTTTACAGTGTTTTCACCTGCCAGCTAGCGACTCCTTGCATCCCAGCGGATGGATAAATTATTAGCCAAAATGGCTGCAAGCATTTCTCCGGCTTCAGGACAGCAGAAGGAAAGGGGATGCAGGGATCCAAGATGGCGGACGCTCCATCCTCCCAACAATTACATGCATCTGAGGACGATGAGGGTGAGTCTTTTTCTCTCCCCCCTGACCACACTAAAATCATGGAGGCAGTTGCCATCCTCCTTAAGCCCACCATTCAGGAGCCTTCTATCCTGTTACCACTTCACAGGACATAGGTTTTGCATGCTATACAAAGATGCTACTGCGTATACATGAGTTCAATAGAATGACCCTATAATATTGCATAAACTCAGACGCATTTCGCCATGATTAGGCTTCCTCAGGGATATGTTTAGTGAGTGAGCTTTACAGTCTGTATATAGATTTAAAGGAATATTATGGAACATACATGTTAATAGGAAACAAAAAATCACAATGTATTTGTATTGTAAAGTAATTTGTAATGTCCTGTGAGGTGTTAACAAATCAGTGGTCTATTACTATCATCATTTGTAATTATGTATTGATCAAAGGTGCAAAAATACATAATTAATTTTTCATACTAAACAGTGACCTTCTAACATCTTTCTTTTTCTCCATTTACACTTTTTTGGAAAACAGATCCCGACTAAATAATTTGAGAATAATTGGACTACCTGAATCCTTTAAACCCAGCATGTTACAGCAGCTGTGTGCTTCCACTATTCCAGAGCTCTTGGGCCTGGACCAGATATGCAGAGTAGAACAAGCACATACAATTGGTCCTCTTTCCAAAGACCAGTGACACTCACATCTGGGTATTGCAAAATACTTGGACTATGCAGACAGATCAAAATTGCTTATGGCTTTTCACAACCAGCGAAATCTATCTATCAAAGGTACCCACCTCCTGATATTTGCCAACTAATTGTCGGATTTGGCCCGTAAACGTAAACTTTTCCAGCCTTTTTGCACTTCTTTGTTGAAGAGGAAGATTAGATTTACACTAGCTTATCCAGCTACCCTTCACCTGTATGATTTTTAAGGGGATTACCACTCTTTTACTGCTGCTGAGGATACCGAGGAATTCCTAAAAGGATGCCCCACCAATATGGAAACACATGACTTAGAGATTATCTCATCCTGGATCAGTCCTCAACCATCGTCTTCCGGAGAAGACGTCCTCCAAGCGATTGTACCACAATCTCAACCTCAAAAAACCTTACCGGGATGTGGTAATTAAAAATTCTTGGGATACTAAAAACGATAAACAACACAGCAAAAGTCGCTGGAAACTTTTCATACTTATCAATACTTATAGTTTCTGACCGTTGATGACACTGTAACAACCCTTTTTGCTTTTTCTTTATGCACCTCTGAGTGCGAGCCTATCAAAACATGTTCAGATTTACACGCCCATGGAGACAAATAGAATGTATCGCACATGAATTGTCCACTTGTTCACCCTCTACGTGTTACTCTCACCCCATTGGGGGTGGTTTCCCTTTTTTTTTTTTTGACAGGCACTATGAAACTGTTTGCTATAATATTTCCCTGTTTGAATACCAGAGGTCAGAGCAGGATCACAACTTACATAAACTAGCCCATCCAAAGACCTGGTACAGGTCTTTTGTGGCCACTAGCAACTGTTCGCGGAGGTGGATACGTATTGGATTTTCAGGTATCTAGCTTACTATCATGCTGGGTATGGTGTAGAAGCTCAAATGGATGTTGTTATTATGTGTATTGGCACTTACATTGCTATCCCTTTTGCATTGCCAAGATCTGTTCTTTTTTTTTTGAATAATGGACATATGAATAGTCACGTGGAATGTTAAGGGACTGAGGTCCCCAAACAAGTGCATGGCACTTCTAAGGCACCTACAAAAACTTAAAACAGACATAGACCAACTTCAAGAGACCCATCTGGATTCCATGGATTTCACCAGACTCCGAAAATTGTGAGTGGGGGAGGTCCTGGGATCCCCAGCAGTGGGTTGAAAACCAGGGGTTATTGATCCACTGGCACAAACGTTTACAAGGTAAATTTGTGTCATGACAAGCTGACAAGGAATATTGTTGACGGTCACAATAGAATTTGCAGACAAGACCATCTCCTTCCATAATATATATGCCCCTTATTCGCCTCAGGCCCCTTCTATTCAATTGGCGCATTGGATTTTTTAAGATCCAACTTCTCATAAGGTGGTTGGGTGGGACTTTAATACTGTGGTAAATGAGGGGGAGGATAGATCACAGAGACCAGTACATACCTCTACGCGACCTCTGATAACTCGATCTTCTGCCTCCTCCCATTTACATGATTACATTCAATCCATGCAACTACATGACGTTTGGAGACAAGGATAGCCCTTGGAATGCCAGTGTACATTTTTCTCTTCTGTTCATCTCTCTCAGGCTCGTCTTGATTATCTTTTCTGCTCAGACTCTCTGCGCAATTTTTTGCAGGATACGGTGATGCATACGATAGCCCTATCAGGCCATGCCCCTGTGGGTTTATCACTCAGGATGGCAATACCGAAGGGAGACGCCATTATATAGTGCTTTCCCTCTTTTCTATACAGACCATGCATTATAAGCTGAACTACACGCCACTTGGCACACATATGTTGACAATAACAACCTTCACAGAAACAATTCCCTGTTATTTTGGGAAGCTGGTAAGGCTTACCTTTGTGGCCATATATTCTCCTATGTTGTCAATCGAAGACATCAAGTGACAACCACTTATTTTCAGGCGCTACAAATATTGCGCCAAACGCAGCAACATCTGTCAGATGATCATTTCCCTATGAATAAAGAGGCATGGTCCGAGGCTAAGCGGAATATTGATAGTGGGTTAGAGAGATATGAGCAGTTAAGGAGGAGACACGTTAAACTATGTTTCCACAAGTTTGGAAACAGGTCTGGTAAAATGCTGGCTAATCTTTCATAATTGGTGTTGGTTCTTGTCTTTACTTGATATGAGTTGTGTAGAGCCACCTCTTTATTAATAGTTTAGAACTTATTGTGTAGGTATCAGGGAAAGAAAGAGGTTTCAGGCTCAGACGTTTTTGTGCAAAAAGTGTAAAGTATGTATTTCTCAATTTGCAGTTGGTACATGCATCAAAAGTACATATTACTTTTTTAACTATATATCCATATGCCTGTTGCTGTCACAGGGTTTGGATATTTCATTTAGACATACATTTTTCTAATATCATACAATATAAAAATTAAAAACAAAAAAGACCTGTTCCGGTCACGTAAAATCCCGACGAGTTTCACCTATTATAGGCTTCCTCAGGGGTATGTAGTTGCAGAGGTTGTATGATTTCTGTGTTGTCCAAATACAAAGTATAAACATATTCATTTATAAACATAACATCAAAAATTGCTTTATAATATAATTGTATTCAAAATATAATGTGATGGTTTTAAGATGTTTAACTACCAATAGTCCTATTTTAGGTGGATGTCTAAAGCTACGTACACACTTCCAATAATTATCGTTGGTAAACGAACAACCAACAATCCTGCACAATATCTTTAAATGATTGTATAGCACCGATCCTGTACATGCAGATAATGACACGATCATTCAACGATATTGCACACATGATAGATGCGATCGTTTGAACGATACAGGAAGTGACGTGCACCAGAGGAAGTGAATAGGGTGTACGAACGATCAGGTCAAATGAACGACATTCACCACACTGTTCCTTTGTCCCTCTGTGCAATATGCCCTTTAAAGTGTTCTAAAGAAAGATGCTCTTGCTTTGATGTGTCTGCTTAGTGCTGAAAATGAGGACATTGAGAAGAAGCAGCGAATGTGGTGTAAAGATTGGTTGTTGGACCGAGACAACATTTCACACACACACACATATATATATAGATATATATCTAGATTGTATAGAACGTTCGTTCATCGCGCATGCTCGGACGTGCACGATCACTGAATGACCGCACACACGATAGATGGTGAACGTTCGTCGTCCAAACGGATCTGCCGCGCCGGTCGTTCATTTCCAATGACTATCCTCGTTCGTCGGCGTCGTTGGTCACTTTTTTTTAGAACGATTTTTGGTAAATCGGTTGTGTTGGCCTTTAGTCGTTCGTTTCCAACAATAATTATTGGGCGTGTGTACGCAGCTTAAGACTTGATAACTTGTTACAATATAACTTCAGTTAATCAACTTCACATTTCAAACTTTCATATCTGAAATTTTGGTGACTAAATATTAATGTGATTTTGATTGTATTAATCAAATTTAAAGGAAAAAGGAAGTGGTTTACTTATGTTTGGTAACCATTTATGTCTAGGTGAAATATCCAAAACCCTGTGACATCAACAGGCAATTGGATATATAGTGAAACAAGTAATATGTACTTTTGATGCATGTACCAACTGCAAATTGAAAAATACATACTTTACGCTTTCGGACAAAAACTTCTGAGCCTGAAACCTCTTTCTTTCCCTGATACCTACACAATAAGTGCTGGCTAATCTTGTTCGACCCTTTTCTCATAACCAGGGCATTTTGTCTATTCTGCCTTCCAGTGGAGATATTACCACCGACCCACTGCAGATTAACACCATACTAGCTAATTATTATTGAGATTTATATTCCAAATGTCTGGGTAAACTCTTGTCCACCTCAAGGGAGTTTGATAACCTTAGCATGCCTCAATTAACGATAGAACACCTAGAATATTTAAATTCTCGAGTTTCAGAACTGGAAATACAATCCACTATTAAAACAATTTACCAATGGCAAATCACTAGGCCCAGACAGCTACACGGCCGAATTCTATAAAAATATGGGGGAGGATATTCTCTCACACTTACATAAGTTATACTCCATCATGTGGTCACAGGAATCCTATTTTTCATAGGGAGCGGACTCCCATATTAAAGTGATTCCCAAGAAAGGCAGGGATCCGAGAGGCCCCGAATCCTACGGCCCCTTTTCCTTGATCAACTTGGATGCCAAAATGTTATCTAAAATTTTGGCAATTAGACTGGCATCCCTCCTTTCCTAATTGATTTTACCATCACAGGTGGGGTTTGTGCGTGGCTGATCTGCGGTCACTAATATACTTAAGGTGCTGGCAGCACTCGTTTTATGCGAAACAACATCCTCAGGATGGCCATTCTTAGCATTGACGCCAAAAAGACGTTTGATAGTAAAGAAATCCCATGACTTTTCTCAGTAATTGATCGTATTGATTTCACGGGCCCCTATGTGTCATTGCTTTCAGCTATGTACAGATCTCCATGTGCCTCCTTTCTGGGCCTTTCTGGAGAGGGGGACCAGACAAGGTTTTCCCCTCTGCCCCTTATTGTTTAATTTAGCAATAGAGCCCCTTGTCCGTTTTTTTGAAGAGTCACCAGACTAGACAATTCCATCGGAAAGAAATTAGATCCGCATCCGCAGACGACATCCTTTAATTTACATGTAACCCCAACAGAGATATACCGTTTATTCAAAATACCTTTGCATCCTATGAACACTGTTCCGGTTTAAAGATAAATGTGGATAAGAGTGAGATTCACCTTCTGACTAATCACAGAAAATCTAGGAATAGAACTTCCCAATTTCTTATAGCAAGGGACCATTTCACTTATTTAGGAATAAAAACTGGTAAATTGCCTTCGTCCATCTTTGGTCTCAATTATCCCCCATTACTAACTAAAATACAAAGAGAGCTGGAATCTTGGCACAATTTACCCATCTCGCTATTGAGGAGGATATAATTAGTCAAAATGATGTCAGTTTCCAAGCTCCTCTACCCCCTGCAGACAATTCCACTGCAATTGCGTCGCCCGGATAAACTTATCAATAACAAGATTTTTCTCAAGTTTATATGGCAAGGCAAACGCCCTTGTGTGTCTCTGAAGAAACTACAATTACCTGTGTTAATGGGAGGCATGAACCTACCGAATGTACATGCTTATAATATAGCATGCCTTACTAGACATGTTGTTGATTGGATCAAGGGACAGTCTCACTCCTCCAACTAGGGATTAGAGAAAGCGATGGTGTACCCAGGGGACGTCAAGGCTTTATTACATTGTAAGTTCTCCTCACTTCCTCCATATCTAAGAGAAAATATTCTTGTTAGAGACACCATATTGGAGGGAGATACTTGGAGGGAGTTGAGAAGAAAAATAGGGGTATCGTTTAGTTTATCCAGATATCTACCAATATGTGAAAATCCAATGTTTTGCCAAGGCAATACCAAACCCATGTTCCAGAAATGGAAAAAGAAAGGTCGGTCATTAGGCGTCGATTTCTACCAAATAAATATGGGACTATTTATGACTTTTAGAGAAGTCCACCACAAATTACTCTTGTTAGGATCTCCTACTCACCCATAATACTATCTACTAGTTACCACTTTTTTTAAATCCCTTGTAAGAAATTCACAAAGCCCTTTAAAACACAATCGATTTGATAATATACTGATACTTCCTTCCCCATCTATTTGGATAATTACAAGTCAATTCAAGACTATTTTAATAAACATTTAGCATCCACTACAGATTACAGACAAAATAATCCAAGGTAATAATCAAATATCAAACAGTATGTAAAGATATGATAAATGTGCTTTGGAGGGAAACCCCTTTAAGCTTTTTCATTGCGCTTATAAGGTATTTAGACCCAGAGAAGGGCCAGAGTCCAGTACTTTACCAGATTTTGGCTGCCCTAAATGTAAACAGACTTCTGCAACTTTAGTCCACCGCTTATGGACGTGTCCACTAATCAAGTGTTATTGGTTGAGGATTCTTCAATATGTCCATGCTGTTACAAAACACTTTATTCCTTCAGTTCCAGTTTCGTGTTTGTTTGGCAGTTGGGACAATAATTAAGATGTGATTGCGGGTACAGGACTGGGGGAAAGGATTATGGTGTGTCTTCTGGCACAGAGAAAAGCATTGCTTAAGATGTGGATGGATCCCCTTCCTCCAAAGGTGGACATAATAGTAGAAGCATGAAAACTATGTTTTACAGAGAGGCTTTAGATGCTGAAACGAATGATGACAAACACGTTACTAAACTCTTTGATAAATGTCATCTTTTCATTTTTCACTCTTCTACAGCATAAGCCTATTGGGCCCTTTAGACATTCTACATGGTATATTCCTAATGTATCCCTATCTTCGTGCTAAGTAAAGGATGACAACTATTATCATCTTTATTGTATGCCTTATTCCTATCATTGTTACTACAAAGATTTGATTATTTAGAACTGTTGAACAATGCTGATCTTGTACAACTTGCTGGTGCCTGCTCATTCTCCATCTCCCTTCTGCTTCTTTTTTTTTTTTTTTAATGTTTTTTGTGTTGCAATAGTTATGAAACACCCTCGGTCTCATTGTGTACAAAAATCTCTTTTATATGTTAATGTTTAACATGTAATGTTATCTGTATGACAAGATCTTAATAAAAAGATTTATAAAAAAAAATGAAAAGTGAAGTGTATTTTCAATGGACACAAATTTTAAGTAATGTAGGAAATAAATATGTGATAGCACATTTGGAGGGTATTTTGCATCATCCACCTCAGCTTATCCGGGGAAAGAAATTACAGGGCCTGGATAGGGTAATTGTATTGCTGCAGATTTGCTGCCCTTTTTTGGGATTTGGGATCCAGGCGGAAGGAGTGGGTGGGCCAGGCACTCCCACTTCTAGGGCAGAAATTGAGGAAGAACCTGGTGCACCTGGCCATTGATGATAATTGGCACCTGTCTATAGGACTTGGAGGAGTTTGTACCTGAGACCAGGTGGCTCAGGCGGACATGTTGAGTGAAGCCTTTATGCTAGGTAGCCCAGATTGTTTCCCAAAAGTTGAGGTCTGTGGGGCCAATAAAGAGAGAGCAAGGAAGATAAATTTGTGTTTTTATTTGTCATGCTCTTATTACAGCAATCCCCTGCCAGGAAAAACCTTGGAATTTGCTTTGTATTCCAGTTTTGTGTGAATACAAGTGGGCAGAGTTACTTAAAATTGAACTAAAAGCCTGAAATACCTCTCTACAGTGCATTAGAAGCTAATCCCTCATTAATTTAAAGTTACCCTTATTTATCTAATAAAAAAGGTCACATTTCTCCAAGCTTTCTGTACTTCTGTATTTCTTTAACTGCATTTTCTACAGTAATACTTATTTGTAAGTCATCATAGCTTTAAGAAATAGGTTCATAGGGTACTAGCCCCAGGTCTTCTGATGAGTGTTCAAGATATCATATTGGGTCTATGCTGTCTGTCCCTCTTCAGTGCTGCATTTTTTTAAAAGCATGTGCACTGTAAAACAATACTCCCTGCTTTTGACTTTTATACTTCTCCCTGCCTCCTGCAGCTCTCCAACACAAAATCTTTGAGCGATAACTGGTAAAGATCATTACAGTAACATTAAAAAAAGACTGAACAAGTATGATTTGTTTGAAAGGGTTACCAGGAAAAAGCCTCTTTTTTCTAAAAAGAACAAGGCAGCATGACTTGGGTCTGCAAACCTGCATCTAAACATAATAACAATACTTCTGAAACAATATCCGTTATACACAGATTGACTTAGGAAAAAAACTATTGTACTAAAGCATTATTGAGATTTGTGGACATTTGTAATTTAGAGGGCAAGATTGTAAACACATACATATTTCAAACAAACATGCTTGGGGCCCACCCATTACTAAAAATGTGGTCAAAATAAAGGGAGAGTAGGAAGGTGGGGTGACTTTCTGAAATGTATGTGCATACTATCCTTATTTCCTTTTTGTGGGCAGGAGGAAGTATTCCTTTTCTCATTCCATGGGGAAAGGACAAGATATCTGTTTATAAACAGGGTTTTTGGACTGTGTAATGTAATGCTGGATAACCCAGGTTATCCTATGATAGACTACCCCCTCCAGGAGAGCTTTAATAAACCAGGTTCACTGTCTTTTTTTCTTGGTGACCACCACAGAATAAAGGGGTATAATATGTACCACTATCAAAATAAACTAATTATTATTATTATTATTATTATTAATAAACAGTATTTATATAGCATCAACATAGGTAGCAAATGACAGACAGATATAAACAATGACACAATGTAAACAATGTAAAAAACAGTAACCATATAAGGACTAAGGGTGTTAATTATGTAAATATGATTATCTTTGCCTATGGTTTAGGTAAGCATTTTTTAACCATTATAGTATATCTTTTGGGACAACCCTTAATCTATATTGTAAAATTCTTTTGGCAGGTAAAATTTTCTTTATTGCTTGATGTTCAAGGGCCTGGTGGCTGCCTACTGGACTGCATATAGAACATAAGAATCTTAAAATAATTTACATTTAACTGTGGTAAAACAGGTTATCAGAAATGCATAAAAAATGTGGAGAGTAAAGGTTTATTTAAATGTCATTTATCTAATGATTAATAATAAGGTCTGTGTATATGAATCATTTTAGAAGCAATTTAAAATTGAAGAAATGTATTAGTAACCATTGTAAAGTGGCTGATTTTCATGTACTTATACCACTTACATTTGTAGTATTCTTTATATAGCCACAATGAGAGTTTGATTTGTGCTTTTGTGTCCTAGACAAGAATATTTTCATGTTCTTTCATTCGGTGTATCTGCAAGTCCCACAAAGCATAATTGGTCACCCATATCTTTTGTAATGCAAATGTAAGATTCTATTATTGATAGATACATTTCTTATTGCTCTTGCATTTTACCTTAAAGTACCGCTGTACCTTTGTGCTGTTTTTTCCCACCCCAAGAGTACTGCCAACTGTGCCATATATTTACCTTTAACCCTAATCCAGCAATCTTTACTCACTTACCCATATTCTTAAGCAAATAGCAGCTTTGTGCTGCACGTGTGTGCCATGGTTTCCATAAAAACAGCTTTCCAGCAGGAGAAAAAGGGGCTGAGGCTCACATGCTCAGTCCAAACAAGACATTTTGGAGGAAAGTGTTCAGAGATCAAAATTCACTGGATTGAAGCTGAAGGTAATAATTTAAAAGCACTCAGGAAGTAGGGGAGAGGTATTGTTGGACAACTATACAAGGGAGCAGTTGGTCTTTTAAAGTTAAACTGTGACTTTTCCATCCAGGGCAAAGCAACATGTTTTCTTTAATTTCCCCCCTCATCCCTTGCCGACAGAACACATGTACATTTTCTTTGTTACCCTGTGTCTCCAATCAATGATGACGTAAATAACTGACACTTCCGGGTACTGCGTAGCATTTTTCTCAGCTATGTGACAATTCTGGACCCTGTGTAAGCTATGACTCCAGTGACACAGCCTATGTAGAACTAATATTTTGCTTCCATTAGCTGAACTGTGCAACATAGATATGGATGGAAAAAAGCAGATGCTACTGGGGAAAGGAGAATCAACATTACCCCATTGATTTTTCCTGTATAAGCACAGTATAGACTTTAAACTGGAATGGAAATTAAGTCCATACAGGATGTCTATAATCTACAAGCAGACCTGGATGTACTGTTTGATTGGGCAGCCAGGTGGCAAATGACATTTACTTTAGATAAACGTAAAGTTATCCACTTGGGGGCTAACAACATGCATGCTTCATACTATCTAGGGGGAAAACATTTGAAGGAGTCAGAAATAGAAAAGGATCTGGGGGTTCTGGTAGATCATAGACTTAATAACAGCATGTAATGCCAAGATGCAATATCTAAAGCTAGCTAAGTCATTTTGTATCAAAAGAGGAATAGACTGCAGACATGGAGACATAATCCTGCCCCTGTACAAAGCATTGGTCAGACCACATTTGGAATATGCAGTTCAGTTTTGGTCACCAGTTCACATAAAAGGACATTGTGGAATTGAAGAGAGTGCAGAGAAGGGCATTTAAACTAATAAAAGGAATGGAGGAGCTCAGCTATGAGGAGAGATTAGTTGATAACTAAATCTGTTCTCCCTTGATAAGGGAGAATAAGCTCACCCTGTAAAAAGATATAAATGGTCCATATAGAAAACTCTCTTCCCAACTAATACCTTTAAGCTCATTACAGAGAACAAGAGGGCACTCTTTGTATCTGGAGGAAAAGAAGTTTAAGCTCCGGAAGAGGAGGGGATTCTTCACTGTAAGGTCTGTGAAAATGTGCAACTACTACAGATCACTTTAAGAAAAAGCTGTATGCTTTTCTAGAAACATAGAAAATAACTGGGTATTAAGGCTTTAATAAGTTTAATATTAATTATTTATTATTATTAATAAATATTAATAATTTTTTTTATTTAGTTAGTTTAATATTTTGACATGATTTCAAACTTTATTATACTCATACTATTATATTATACTGTAAAATACATTTTCATGAAAAACAATGTACATGGACATATAAATCCGGACAGAAATTAACTGCCCAGGAGGTTAATCAAAGAGAGTGGGTCAGGTTTGAAAATCTTGCCCAATATTGGGTTACAGGAAATTTTTTGGAAATAAAAGGCAAGGGAGCTAGACCATGCCATGATACTGTCAGGAGAGAGTGCTTTTGTGGTGCGGGTATGTGGTTTTAAAGAGTGCAGCACGGTTGGAGGGGACTGAAGCAAGCCTAGGATGTTACAAACTGTAATAACTTGTTTTTTTTATTTTTGTTATCTTTTCTGCCAACCACTAGCAATTTAAAGCTAAATACAGTGAGATCAGTAGAGGTTGCAGAAAACATTACCAGGAGTCAGAGAGCTCTTTTTATTATATGACATGTAAAACCATCTTTCCATTGTTTTGTGTAAATGTCTTTACAGCTGAAAAGTAGTCCCGCATTAGTGTTCACAATTACAAAGCAATTAAGTATGATCCACTAAATCTTTAGTGTAACAGTTATTGTAGCTATTAGAAAACTATCTTTAACCTCCCTAGCAGTTCATTTCTTTCCGTTTTTATATGTCTAAAAGAGGTACATTGTTTTTCATGAAAATGTATTTTACAGTATAATATATTAGTATGAGTATATTAAAGTTTGAAACACAAAATCATGTAAAAATTATAAATTGAATAAATTAAAAATCTATATATTTAAACTTTTTTTTTTTTTAATTTAAAAAAAAAAAAAAAACATAATATACTCATACTAATATTTATACTGTAAAATAAATGTTCTTGAAAACAATGTACTGCTTTTACACAAATAAATCCAATATATTGCATTCAATACAGTTATTTTGTATTGAATGCAATACAAATGGATTTTGAATTTCCCGCCCCTCCGGCAACGTACACACGCACCGACGTCACCGGGAACTCCCCGGTGACTCATTGGATGCAGAAGCCGGCCGGAAGAAGAGAGAAGAAGACGATGGACGACGCGGGATGCCGACAGATCAAGTAAGGTTCTATTTACTATTACCTCCCATAGGTTTGCCTACCCCGAGTGTGACTCATGGTTACCGATTTGAGCAACTTTTTTCTACCCTGAGTCACACTCGAGATTACCTCTAGGGAGGTAAACCCCCCTAGCGGTAATCTTGAGTGTGACTCGGGGTGGCTTTTACATGCAAAAAGCGGTAATCCCGAGTCACACTCGGGGTAAATTTAGAAGCCCCCCTTACCTTTGCCCCGCGCTCCAGCGGCGATCGGATGGTCCCGCTGTGATGCCGGGGTGCCGGTCCATCCACTCCACTGAGTAATCTGCTTTTAAATACTACCCGGGTCCCGACCACGCTGCTTCTTGCATCAGCAGTGCCAATGGGAAGCACAATGCAGGACTTCAGCACAGATTACAATGTAATCTGCTTTTAAATGGTTTTTACAGTACAAAAACACCACACAACATGAAATAAAAATAAAAGCACATTTTTAATTTTATATTTTATTTTAAGATTGCATTGTTGTCTCTTTCATTATTTTTTAAAATTATTATTTATAAATATGTATTATATTATAATTTATGATTATAATATAATAAATAAATATAATTGTCATGCCCGGGAGTTAATCCTAAGAATTACAGGCCCACAATATAAACAAAAATTTCTATGCAAAAAAATATAGGATCACATTTTGCATCAAAAAACTGACAGAATTAGAATGCTAGGGGGGTTAAATGATGAAAACATTTTTTATTTTGGTTTGATTTTTAAAAAAAATTATTGCTGTGTATAGGTACCTATTGAGAATTAGGTCATGCAGACACATCAATTATTTTATCCAAGCTTGATATAACAGAAAAGTGAGGTTATTGTACAAATTTATGTAAAATAACAATTTAAAGTTGAATTTCTCATTATAGCTTATTATTATTAAAGCATATTATTTTTGGAACTGAATAAGTTTATCGTCATTACAAAACACAGACTGGGCCTGGCATACTTTACACTTTTTTTTCATTTGTTAAACATTTTTATTTGCAACATGTGTATTTATAATGCAATGAATGTGACAATCACAAACTATTACTATTATTCCCTGTAAGTTAAAACAAAGTCAAATGTTTGATGAACATCACCTTTAATGCTTTATAATTATTCCCCCAATAATTACTATATTCACTTTGTGGATTTTAAATCTGCTTTTTTTTGTGCACAATAACATTTTGGGTTTATATTAAAAAGTGAGTTGGTTTGCAGCTAATAATGTCTTAGTGAATATAACAAATTTTTTGTTGTCATTTGTTATAGAAAGGGAATTTCTGTATGTCATATTCTATTCTGGCTACATCAGCTTCCTAATCCAGTAAGCTTCAGGAATGTATAGATCTATTGTAAAAAATAGCAACTTATTTCACAGCTACGTCACTCATATTTTATTTCACATTTTATTTGTACTGCAGTATTAAAGATGACTTACTTTGCATTGCTGCCAGCTTGTTCTGTTTTTTTTTCAGAGATATTGAACTAAATGTTATTTCCAGACAAGCTACTGTATGAACAATAGCTGCTCTACAGTACCTCTGAGGATCATAACTATAACTAACAAAAAAAAAAACAGCAAAAATCCTTTAGTATCCAGATAGTCTAAAAGGCTATTTAATATTTTATTTAAGACAAATATATAATTATGGCTTCTGTTTTCTGTGATGTAGCCTACCAATTGCAGGTTGCAACATCAGGGGCTACTTTTAGCTTGTCTATGATTATTACCTTACATGCTGATCATGTTTAGAAGATTAATCAGTCACCGTCTTATTTCTTTTAATGATTGGACACCATTATTCAAATCCCTTGTTTTATATGCACTTCAGTGAAATTATTATGTCCCCCCAATGGGCCTGTAATAAATAAAGGGTTACCCAATGACACCATACCATAAGTGATTAAAAATGTTTTCATAATTTACCACTTACTTACTTACTATGAGTTACTTTCATCTTTTTCTGAGCAAAATGTTGCCAGCTACCCAAAGACTGAAAACACACATTCATTGTATGTGGTGTAATTTAAATATATCCATCATTTATGTAGTAGCTTTGCTAGATTCAAACCATAGCAATGTATTATTACAGAATCTAGTTTATTAGCAGCATTTAGCTTTAAATGTGGTCACTGTGAAAAGCTATTCAATACTTTTAGGTAGGATACAGTTTCATACAACTTATTCTGTTTCATCTCAATATCAAAAGGAGCATTTTTTTTTCAGTCTGGAAAGCTGGATGTTACAGTGTAAAGAGGTGATTAACTGCTTCAAGCCCACCACTTTTTCTCTATAAAGGGGGTTGGAGCATTTTTTTCCATTATGGACATGTGTTTGTTTTGGGCCAATACCATTTCACATGGGTATCTTAACAAGGCATTAATTTCTTTATACGAAGAGAGTTAGGGAGTTAATTTCATAGCAAACACACACACACATAGAAATATATTTTATACAATCTTCAGAAAAATTAGCAGGAACATAAAATCACATGTCAAATCTCAATGACCGAATTATTCATCAAGTTAAAAATGTTTATTAGCATACATTGTGTAATTCATTGAGAACAAAATAAACTAAAAATGGTCAATGGAAATTAAAATCAATTAGGATTATACATAACTGCAATAACATATAATATGTTTTCTAACTTAGGTAAAGTAATGTGCCATTGTACTGTCACTGTGTTGTACTGTGATGTTACTGGTTGATGTGTTTTGTCATTATACTATCATATAATTGTTCAATAATTTGCTATAATGCCATCATGTTGTAAGATATGCCGTGTCTGATGAATTATACATTTTGCTTTTACACTGTTCTGTGGGATGCCTATGTGGCATGATGTATTAGAGTAATTTCGGATAAGTTATTTTTCTACAGTTATAATTTTTTTTTTTTTTTTATAATAGCATGTGATTGTATTTGCAACAAAACTCAATCATGATATTATGTTATTTACTGCAATAGGTATTTTAAATATGGCTGGTATTTTTAGCTCTCATTGGGCCTCATTTATTAAAGCTCTCCAAAACTGGAGAGGATACACTTTCATCACTGCAGCTGGGTGTTCCAGCAAACCTGGAAAGGATCCAGTCCAGGATTAAAAACATTTGCTAACAAATTCATTCCAGATTTGCAGAATCATCCATCTCCACCAATTAAAGTGTATCCTCCCCAATCTTAAACATCGTTAACAAATCAGGCCCATTGTCTCTCATTTCTGAAAGCAATGGTCATTATGAGAAATTTTCATTCATAGAAGGAAGGGGGCAAACATTAAAATATAGAAGAGCATGTGACTTGTTTCTATTAGACCACAATTGGTGAATAGCTCAATGCAGTCATGGCATGGAGAGAATCTTCAGCCTAATTTAAGCTCCAGCCATTGCTTGATCCATCTTGTTTTTGCTTTTGGTGGCTGAACAAAGCATCAGGAATAGCAAAAGGAAAGGTGCTCCCAAGTAATCTGTTTGGACATGTTACTTTGACCACACACTGTTAGTTGGTTTCTGCTTTATGTGCAAATGCCCATAAATGAAAGGAAATTGAAGACCTGTATTGTTTATATTTAGAAAGGTGCTTCTTATTAAATGTAATGTTTATTTTATCTTTCAAATTTTTAAATGTTTGCCTCTTAACATTTGGTTCTCAGAAACTCATTTTCCTCTGCTGGTTTTTTTTGCCAGTGTAATTCTGCTCACAATCACTGTACATTCTTTTTCTCATTTTGTACCGCCTGTTGTGCAAATTGGTATTGTACTTTAATGTTCTATATTACAACTGCTGTATGTTGCGTTTTCATATTGAGCTCAATCACAAATAACCCTGCATGATATTTTTTTAGTGAGCAGATTCCATTTTTTTACCCTTTAATTACTGTGTTATTGTTTTAAACCTCTTTTTTATGTATAGTTTGTAATATATATGTACAAGGGAACAGCCATATCTGCTCTTCATATATGCAGGCTTTGATTCATGCTATGCATGACACACAGGGATTGTTCTATAATGCTGCTTCTAACAATAGAAGCTTATGACTGACTTATTGAAAACAACTTTTTCCCTCTGTGGTTAAAACATGTGCTTTTGAAATTATACAATGTTTTATACAATGTTTTCACCTTTAGGGGTCCTTCACAGTTGCAGTCCATTACCATATGCACATGACATTCTCTATATTAAGGTTCCCATTAGAGGTTGGACTTAGTCGTCACCCTTTAAGTCCAAGTCGCGTCCCAAGTTATTGACACGAAGTCCCAAGTCTCAATTCACCAAGAATTCGAGCCGAGTCCCAAGTCAAGTAACTTTATGTACCCTTATTTGTCCCCATATAGAAACAAAGCGTTTAGCCCGACCTTGGTTCAGGGTAAGCAAACTTGCTACGATTGTTTACCCCGAACTAAAGTCAAGGTGGCTAAAAATAGAAAGAAGTGTTATATTGCAATCCGATTGTCATACAACATTGTATGACAATCGGATTACAACTGAAAACAAATACTTACCCTGTCCCAGCAGCTCCTCCAGACACGTCTTCTGTCTTCCTTCTTCTCCCGGTGTGTGCAGTGACGATCTCCGGGGTTTCCCGGTAATGTCGCTGCATGCGTCGGTGCGGGCGGGAGGCGGGGCGGGGCGGGAAATTCAAATAACTTTGCATTGAACTCAATACAAAAAAGCTGTATTGAGTCCAAAACAAAGAAATCTTTATATAATATATATATTTGTATTATATATATATATATATATATATATATTATATAAGCTACTGTACAGGTACATTACATTATACACTATTTTTCTTTTTTAAAGATTTTTTTTTTTGTTTTATAAAATTTTTTTATTATTAAATTTATAAAATTTTGGACATATTTTGGTTAGTTATGTGGTAATTCGGTGAATTATAAGTAATTATTGAGTAATTCAGTGAATTATAGCCTACAATCTAAAATAAAAATTTAACACTTTTTGCATGGAAGTACAGAAGTTTGGAAAGAATTAGAACACCCAGCGTTCATGTACGCGTCCCTCTGCGATTTCTGATGATGTCCATGCATGTGCCCGTCGATGGGGGTCGTAGCGGGAAATTCAAATATTTTGTATTGGATTCAATACAAAGTCCTGTATCCAATCCAATACAAAATAATAGAAAATATATTTATGTGGTTTTATCTATAGTTATGTGACGTTGGATTCTGTTTTAAAATTTACCACACTAGGGAGGTGGTTTAGAAAAATATATTGCTATACAGTATACAGACTTATTGCAGTTTCAGTATTTTTGATTTATTTATGTATTCTTGTTTAAGCTGATTTTTGTGTTTTTTATTTAATTTTATTAAAAGTAAATTTTTTTTTTTTTACATGGTTGTGTGTTTCAAACTTTTTTTATATTCATGATATCTACTAGACCCTTGTTCGGACATATTTCTCTAAGTTACAGGTCTACAGTTTAAAAAAAAAAATCATGAAAAACAGTGTACTGCTTTTGGTACAGAAATCTAGACATCAGTGAAATGCCCAGGTGGTTAAAGGACATTTATGTATACAAACATAGCAAATAAACAGAGTATCAATATCCAATGTTTACACAATGGAAACAAAAAAATGTGAGAAACAGTGGAGTGAGAAAAAGAAGATAGTACAAAAATAGAAATAGGTCAGAGAAAGCAAGAGAAGGAAGCGATAGACAAGAACATAGAAAACATCCTTATGCCAGTCCAATAAAGAAAACATCAACAACAATTACAGCTGAAGTAACCCGCAAATCAAAATACCCACAATAATACATTCATGAATGGATATCAATAACACATTTAGTATGAGTGGACCATACCCCCTCCCCCCAACGCCCTGTAAAATGCTGTATATCTCTGTTGTGCTAATGCAAAAATTCTTTCAAATGAACATTGTACATTAATATCATGGATCACGTCAGATACTTTGGGTACTTCAATACTTTTCCATTTACATACAATTGCTATTTTAGCACCTAAAACAACATGTACAACTACTGACCTCGCTATCAACAGTATTTTATCCAGTTGTAAGTATAATATAGTTATTCCTGGGTTAGATTGAATAAAACTTCCCAGCCAGTTCGGAGATCAAAACAAAAATCTGATTCCAAAAAGAACGGACAGATTTGCATTGCCAAAAAATATGTCATAAAGTGCCTAGATCTCCACACTCCCTCCAACACTCATTAGTATCCGAATTAGAAAAATTCGCTAACCGTATTGGAGTTAAGTACCATTGGTTGAGAATCCTCTGGCACAAATCCCAATGGTCTGCGCACCTAGTATGGCTAAAGGTAACTTTCAGAGATTCTAGCCACAAAGAATTCGGAATCTGCAAATGAAGTTCACTTTCCCATTTTTGCATTGGTTTTGTTCGAAATTCCAAATTGGCACTAAAAAACGCATAAAACTTAGTTATCCCCTTCTTCATCATATACCGATTGGTAAAATACAAATATATAGAGCTTTCCATGGGGAGTCTAGCATGCATATCTATTTTCGTTAAGCAATGCCTAATCAGCAGATATGTAAACAATTCTTTAGATGGTAGATCATAAATCTTTTGCAAAGGTTGATGAAAGGATCACTTACTGAAAAAAATATAAAAATATAAATCTTTAATTTTGATGATACCCAACTCATACCATGAGGAGAGGTTAAAATGCGGAATTAATATTTCCAAAATGAATAGTAATGTGCAAGGACAGGGCAAATGTTAGGTAACGTTTCCAAACCTGGAGCGTCGCTTGGATGGACGGGTATGCATTACTGGGGGTCTGATACCCCATTTTCATAGCAAGTAACATCCATTGGAGATTGGAACTATTAAGAAATAAAAGTTCCATCCCAACCTAAATTTTAGCAACATCATTATTCCACCAGTGCAAAACCTGCGCCATAAAAGATGCAAAATAATAATGCAAAATACCTGAAGGACACATTCCCCCCCCCCCCATTTTCCAATTTTTGGTCAAAATTAAATAGTTACATTGTGGCTTTTTATTATTCCACACATATAAAGAAACAAATTTGTGAGCTTCTGCAAAAAATCTATTGGGAATGGGGATAACTACTGTCCGAAATAAATACAAAAATTTAGGCAACAAAAACATTTTAAATGTGGCTATTCTATCCACCATAAAAATCTCCTATTTCTTAATGCCAGCTAGTTCCACAGGCAGAGAAGACAAAAGTTTTCTATAATTGCAGTCATAAAGATTGTTAGAGTGCCCTATCAATTCTATCTCCAGAAAGGAGATGGATTCGGATTCCTACAAAAAATGAAATTCAGAGCATGGTTTAGCTAACACATCCTATGCAACATTGAGTGGGAAAAAATGGAACTTAGTCATATTCAACTTGTAATAAGATGCTCTGCTGTACTGCATAAGGATATCTAAAACTGCCCACACAGATGATGGAAGATCTGCAAGAACCAGCATGATGTCATCAGCAAATAAACTGATCTTATGTTCCTTCCCTAAAATAGACAAGCCCTGCACCGTAGGGTCTGAATGTATTCTCTCCGCAAGGGGTTCCACCAATAAAGTGAAAATATTCGGGGACAGCGGACACCCTTGGCATGTCCCATTAGTTGTATGAAAACAAGAGGAAAGGGCTCCCGAAGTGAACACTCTTGTACTTGGAACAGAATACAGAGATAAAATGGCTGATTTAATCCACTCAATTTAGCCAAATCTGTCCAACACAGAAGATAAATACCCCCAATGTACTCTATCAATGCCTTTTCTGCGTCTAGAGAGAACAACAGTGAAGGACATTTGTGTAATTCACCATAACGTATGATAATAATCAACCTCCTAGTGCCATCTGGAGCCTGTCTATCCTTTACAAAGCCTACCTGATCTGGTTGAACTATACATGGAATAACCGAGGCCAACCCAAGTGCTAAAGCCTGGGCATAAATTTTATTTCTGAATTTAGCAGCCAAATTGGTCTGTATTAATTAGTAGGAGTAATATCTATCCCTTCCTTAGGTAATGTGATGATCAAAGCTTGGAGCAATTCCTTCGGAAAGCTCCCGAACTCAGCCGCTTTATTAAATACTGAGCCAAATAAGGAAAAAGCTTTTAACTAAATTTTTTATAATACTCATTGGGAAATCCATCACACCACAGAGATTTATGATTCGGAAGCAACTTGATTCAATTTCAGAGACTGGGAAAGGCTAAGATAAAAGCTGCAGCTGATCTTTCGAAACTGAAAATTTCCTCAAACTTCTGATGGGTCCGCAAAATTATATTCATATATAATATATTCAAATATACAAAAGGCTCCTAACCTGTCCCTGTTACAATCCATGTTTCTCCCTGCTTCAATCCTTCACACAGAACACAAGATGGAGTGACTAACCCCTCCCTCCTTTCCTGTATATATGCCTGTGCTGAGATCTCTCCTGATTGGGCTGCTGGGCCTTGCTGTGCATCCTGGGGGAAATGATTTGCTCCCAGCCGCGATTCTAGCCGGAAGTAGTGGGTATTACTGCCACCTGCTTTTTTCCTCGTTCGTTCGGTGAGAACATGACCTCATGGCGAATCACAAGGCCGCTCTCCCTTAAATGTTTGGTAAGCGAGAAAGGCCCAATTCGCCGCGAGATCGGACTTTCAAATCTTGCTTGCTCATCCCTAATAGAGGCATCATTTGGTTAAAACGTACTATGATCAGCACGTAAGTTGTACAAACCTTTATAATAGTTACAAAAGGCCTCCGCAATGCCTTGGGGGCTAAACGAACTTTCCTATCTTATAGGATCTATTACTGGAAAAATATTAGTTTTGGTTCTGCAAATTTTTTTCTCCTAGCCAATAGCCAAGTTTTTTTTCTAGGGAATATTGAGTAGCCTTCAATCTTGAACATAGGATTAATATCTGTAGAGAACCAAAGATCTAAGTTGCAGTCTAGCTTTGGCCAATGCCACTGAAACCTGTGGGAAAGGAGATTTCTTCATTAATCTCCTGCTGCCCGTTTATGAACATCAATAGATCATAATTCTAAAGTGCCCTGCATTTCTTTTCATAAGCACAAAACTTGATAAATACTCCCCTCATTTATGCCTTATGGTTGTTCCATAAACTAAAGGGGTCAATACCCACTGTATCATTCGCAGAAAAGTATACATCGAAATCTTGCACAAATGTCCCCTGATAATTTGGATGAACCATAACATAAGTATCCAACCTCCAAAGTCTATCCGGTCTCGAGGGTTGTTCTCCCCATGTCACCGACACCAGTGCATGGCCCTACCAGGTTATATTTCCAATATCCAATGATCGAATATGCGTAAGGGACCAAAAGTCCGTCAGAAAAAAGTCAATACAAGAGTGGGATAGACGAGTGGGAGAAAAATAAGAGAAATCCCTCTCGGATCAATGCTGACACCTCTAAACGTTATGAAGTTTAAACTCAATCAAAAGATTACGCAAATCTTTAGATTTCCTTTTAGCACTTGAATTAGAATCCAGAGGATAATTTGGGGTCCTATTAAAGTCTCCTGCTATAATCAACGCTCCTTGCTTAACCTTGTTAACTCTTTTAAATAGGTTCCTGACAAATGAATGTTGATTGTAATTAGGGGCATAAATGTTCACTAAGGTGAAAAGCTCAGTATTTAATTTGCAGATCAGAATAACAAAACGACCATCAACATCTGCTATATGATCCAGATATTGAAAATTTCAAGAGTCCTTAATCGCAATCAGAACTCTGCATTTCCTCCCAGGAATGCTTGCAAGGTATTTATTTTCCAACTTTTTATTGCATTTAGGCGCTAGAGTACTGTGAAGATGTGTTTCCTGAACAAAAAGTACATCCCCCTTTAAGCGGTGAATCACCTTCTCCTTATCTAGTAATGGTCTCTTAAATGAGCTGTTCAGCCCCCTCACATTTAAAGACACGATACAAGTCATCTTATGTGATAATAGCAGCGAAAACCAGTTCCCATCAAAAAAAAACTGGGTACCATTTGTCCATCCAAGCACTTTGATGTGAAAAAAAACATACGCTGAAACGACTGTTGTAAAAAAAAATAAAAAGGACTGGCTAAACAAACTGAAAATAGAAAATTGTAAGAAACTGGTAGAACATTTACTTGAGATCAGGCAATAACGCCAGAACATAGCCTGGACTGGCTTCCACTGTAATAATCAGTCCGGGCACCTTCAGGTCCACTCATGAACCACTTTCCTTGGGGAGTGGGGTGATCTCGCCAAAGGACTCACGTTGCCCAAATTCCAGCTTTAGATAAGTTTCTTTCCCACTTCCACAGAAGACACTGGATGCGTTTTCCCGTTGTACAAAATCAATAACTTAGTCGGAAAGCCCCATCTATATACAATCTGCTTTTCTCTCAGAATTTTAGTAATAGGTCACAATTTCCTTTTGTTTTGAATCGTTAAGGCCGACAGGTCACTAAAAAATTTTACATTGTGATACTGCTCCGGTAAGATAACTGCCTTCCTTGCCATAGCCATTATTTTTTCCTTAACATTGAAAAAGTGCATGCGAACCAGAACATCTCTAGGTACAACAGCAGAGAGAAACGCAGGTTTCGGAATTCTGTCAGCCCTGTCAATCATAAGTTCCAGCTCTGTCACAGATGGGATCAATGCCTGGCACATGGTTTTAACATAAGATATCAATTCCCCCTGGGCGACTGTTTTCGGGACTCCCCTCATGTTGATATTATTTCTTCTAGATCGGTCCTCTAGGTCCGCCACTTTGGATCTGAGCCAAGTTATCTCATCAGCATGACCTTGATGCGCATCTACTAAATCATTGTGGGCCTGAGAAAATTCTCCCATCTTGCATTCCATGTGGTGAATTTGTTTCCCATAATCCAGAGTGTGTATTAGTAACTTGACCAGCAAAGAATTAATGTCCTGTTGACTGGAGTGTCTCAGCGACAGCTCTGCTTTCCCTTTTTTACATTTTGTCATGGTCCTAACGGTCAGGAGAGCTTCAGTAAGCTAAGGAGGTATCTGGAGGTACGTAGTTGCCAGAAAAATCTGTCGCTTTAGCCAAGTCTGTCACAGAGCTCCTTCAACAGCCGGCCATCTTGAAAGCCGGATGGACACGCCCCCTCCCAGTTCACTTTTTAAACACATTTGTTTTCTCATTTTTTTGTGCTTCATTGCATATGTCTGTCAGCCTACAATTTTTATACCTGTTACAATATGCAGTACACACTATTGCAATCCTTTGTTGGATATACACTAAAACTTTGTGAAATGTCTATAAAAAATAGAACCTTGAGCTACTGACCAGTAATTACAAAATATACTACTATCAATGACTGCAATCATATTTATGCCTGTGAAAACATTACTTTTCTATGCATCTTCAAGTTTTATTTTCACATCATACAATAGGTGGTCATTTCAGATTCACTTACTAGATGCTCTTCACACAGAAGCTTTTATGGTAAGTTCACATACTCTTTTGATATCATCATGAAGGAAAAGATTGTACTGCAATTTATCTTTCCTTTCTTAAAAAGGGATGTGATCACTTTGATGGATTTCTGTAGTATTTTTAGTATGTAATAACGCAGTTGTCATCAGTTTGGGTACTTAGCAATGCTATCTCTCAGCTGGAGCTATGGGTTGCTCCTTCCATAGTGTAGGTCCTTTTCTGTAAGGTAAAATATAGGAAAATAAACCACTAGAGACAGTGACACTCTCAATTGCTGCGGCAGCAGGCGGGAAAACAGATCTGGAAAATTAGGTGCAGAAAGTCACTGATGCTATGCCCGTTGTACTAGGACTGTCATCCTAATTGTATTCTTTTACTAAACTAACACTGAACTGAAACAAACATGTACATATAAGGTGTTCCAATTCCCTAAATAATTTGCACATTATTGTTCTGTGTCGTATAATAAATCTCTAAGTAAGGAAGGATAGGTTAAGGCTACGTACACACATTGGATATTTGTCATTGGAAAGGATTTTTCACGATGCATGAATTAGTGCTGTACATATAGTGCCATTCTGCTCCATGGAAAGGCGAGGAGGAGAACAAGCCGGCATAACACCGCTGCGCACTCTCCCCCTCACTTGCAATGCGGTTGTTCGTCTTTCGTGTCTTGTCTTTCGTGGATCCGCCAGGGCATGAATGACGTGGGACAACCTCTTAACACATGTCAAATTCTCATCCGATACCAGCCCTGAGGCGAGAACTGGATGAGAATTACCTGACATGTGTATGTAGCCTAAGAGTGACAGCCTTTCAAAAACCAGTCATCAGTAGTAACTCCTAATTTTCTGTCTTGACAGATTCATTGTAAAATATTCACAGAAATTTGGTTTAAGCAAAATTCACAGGCCCTGATTTATTTAAAGTGCTACAAGACTGGAAAAGATAGACTATCATGGGGGAACCTGGGTGATCGAGCAAACCTGAAATGGATCTGGTCCAGGACGGAAAACATTTAACAACTAATAGCAAGTGAGGCAAATGAGTCTTCTCCAGTCTTGGAGAGCTTAAATAAATCAGGCCAACTATGATATATGCCAACATCAAGAAATAATAGTTTTCAGTGCTAAAAAAATAGATTTAAAAAATTTACCTTTTGTATAGAATTACAAAGGAGTGTGGCAGGTGCACAGCTCCCAGCATGGGATTATGTTAGCATGTTGGGGTGAAAATGCCACACTTTCTATGGTGCTCTATACTTTTCCCACCCCCTACCCTTATGTATAAAATAATAGGTATTCACCTTGAGATCCAGCCAGTTGAAGGTCCAGAAAAGGTGTCCTTATGTTCAAGCTGTCACAACTCACACTGCAAATACCTAAAATAAGAAGAAAAAGCGTCACAGTTATAGAAAATACTTATCAAGAGCATCCATCCTCCCTGTAATAAATATTAATAGGCCACAAACATTAAATTCCATTGGGAGTATGCTCAGTTAAGTAATAAATTCTAATTAATTAAGAAAAAATGCTGACTATAATCCCATTTCTTCTAAACAATAGAAGTATACTTTCTGGTATATGAGTGTGCCTACTGCCTTTTAGCAGTATATCTAAAACAGGGGTGCCCACACTTTTTTTGGCTCCTGAGTGACTTTTTAAATCAAGTCAAAATGATCTACCAACAATAAAAATGCTAAACATATATTTATTTATATGTATACCGAGTATGACACAGAAGTGACTGGAGCTAATGAGACATTGAATAGCAGAACATTGCACAAGCATTGCACTAGAGAACTATAGTGACAGGAAAGCTACAGCTCACCTGTCATAGGAGAATGATGTGCTGCAAAAATTAAATAAACATAAACACTCTACCCTAACATATTTGTAAAGTTATGTGAAGATGTGCAGGTGGCAGACCCAGTGGTGGCAACTCTAGATGTTACTGCTACCCCTAACAGCCGGGAGGGCAGCCCATCTAGTAGTGGTGGGGAGGGAAATGCAGGAAGGAAAAGACAATTGGTTTACAAAGGGGATTCTATGATCAGGAGGACTGATAGTATAAACTGTCACCCGCATCCCTTCAACTGAATGGTTTGCTGTCTCTTTGGTGCCAGGGTTCGGCATGTGGTGGACCGAGTAGACAAATTACTGGGAGGGGCTGGGCATGACCCAGCTGTCTTGGTCTATGTTCGAACCAATGACAGGATAGATGGAAGATGGAGGATCCTCAGTTAATCAGTTAAAAAAAAATAGGTTTCAGGTTGAAGGAAATGACCTCAAAGGTTATGTTCTCTGGAATACTTCCTGTGCCATTCACAACACAGGAAAAGCAGAAGGAGCTTGGACAGCTAAACGCATGGCTTAAGTTCTGTTACAAAAGGGAAGAGTTTGGGTTCATAGAGCCCTGGGCTGACTTTTCATTGGAATAAACCCTGTATGCTAGAGATGGTTTGCACCTAAATTGAAGGGGATCTGATGTGCTAGGGGAAAGATTTAGGGGAATGGTGGAGGGATATTTAAACTAGGACAGTGTGGGGGTGGGACAGTTAAATAAGGTGGCAGAAAGGTTAGTCAGGAGTCAGACCCTAGTGGAGGGTGGATTGGGGTTAGTTGGGGGGAGGGTTATAGATAAATGTATGGAGCTTCCCATGTTACAAACAAACACTGGATTGCGCAGTACTATTTGTACTGAAAAACAAAAAGATTTGGCAAACAGTGCTGGTAAATGCAGCAACGGTTTAAAGAGTCTGTTCACCAATGCTAGAAGTCTGGCAAACAAAATAAGGGAGTTGGAAGCCTTAATGAGTGAAGAACAATATGACTTAGTTGGCATTGCTGAATCCTGGCTTTGTTCTTCACATGATTGGGCTGTCAATATTCCTGGTTATACTCTGTTTCGTAAAGACAGTTTGACAAGAGAGTCAAACAAAAGGGTGGTGGTGCCTGTCTGCATGTCAGAAGTGATCTGAAAGTGAATGTGAAAGAAAAAAATTGCTAATGGAACAAGGGATGAGGTTGAGGCATTATGGGTGCAGTTAAATGTGGGGATGCGCAATACACAATTAATTATTGGAGTCTGCTATAGGCCCCCCAGTGCTAAGGAAGAAACAGAGAATCAACTACTAGCACAGATAGAAAAAGCACCAAAAATGTAATACAAAATACATTTATGGTACAGTTCATAGAAGCCCCAACTAGAAATGATACTCTGCTGGACCTAGTTCTTTCTAAAAATGCAGAGCTTATAACAAATGTGTATATAAAGAAGTTTCTGGGTAGCAGTGACCATATTATGATTACATTTAATGTAAGTTGTAAACAGGAAGCAAAAACAGGAAAGATAAAAACATTACATTTCAAGAGAGCAAATTTTCTATTATTAAGGGCGGCTCTCTGTGACTTGGACTGGGAAACAATATTGTCCACAAAGAACACAGAACAAAAAAGAGAATGTTTCAAGTCTGTTCTACACAAGCACACTGAAAAATATATTCCAATGTGTAATAAGTTTAAGAAGTTAAAATTAAAACCTATGTGGCTGATGTTAAAAAAAAGCCATAAGGAACAACAAAAGGGCATTCCAAAAATTTAAAAATCAAGGATCACCTTTATCGTTCTAAAACTAAAAAGAATAAAACAAAGGATGTAAAAAAAAAGAGATAAAACGTGCAAAACTTCAAAATGAAAGGAAAGTAAAGCAAATCCCAAAACATTTTTCAAATATATTAATAGCAAAAAGATCAGATCTGAGCATGTGGGCCCCTAAAGGATGTCTCTGGGTTGGTAACTGGGGATAAGGAAAAGACAGATTTACTACACACTTTTTTTTTAGCTCTGAGTACACAAAGGAAAATGGCAGAGCTCAAATCCAAATTCATAATAGCGATGTCACTGCCTTAAATGAGTCACAATGTCTCAATTTTGATATGATTAAGAAACAGTTGGGCATATTTAAAGCTGACAAACACCAGGACCCGATGGATTACATCCACGTGTCCTCAAAGAGCTGAGCTCATTTATTTCAAATCCATTATTTCTAATTTTTAGAGACTCTTTACTCACTGACATGGTACCAATGGATTGGCATTGGGCCAATGTGGTTCCTATCTTCAAAAAGGGAGCAAAGTGATTACCAGGTAAGTACAGACTGGTTAGTTTAACGTCCATAGTTGGAAAGGTCCTTGGACTTTGCTAAAGCATTTGACACTGTACCCCACAGACGGTTAATATGCAAGTTAGGATCAATAGGTTTAGAAAAGGCAATCCGTAAATGGATAGAGAACTGGCTTAAAGACCGCATCCAGAGAGTTGTAATTAATTATTCATACTCTGAATGGTTAAGGGAATTAGTGGTGTACCCCATGGTTCAGACCTTGGGACCATGGTTGGGACCTTTACAGTTTAACATCTTTATAAATTATATAGAGTTTGGGATTAAAGGTACCATTTTTGAGTTTTTAGATGACATCAAACTACATAATCAAATTATGTCCATACAGGGATGTCTATAATCTACAAGCAGACCTGGATGTACTGTTTGATTGGGCAGCCAAGTGACAAATTACATTTAATATAGATAAATGTAAAGTTATGCACTTGGGGGCTAACAACATACATGGTTCATACTGTCTAGGGGGAATATATTTGAAGGAGTCAGTCAAAAGGATCTAGGGGTTCTGGTAGATCAAAGACTTAATACCAGCATGCAATGCCAAGCTTCAATATCTAAAGCTAGTAAAACACTTTCTTGTATTAAAAGAGGAATAGAGTGCACAGATAGAAACATAATCCTGTACAAAGCATTGGTCAGACCACATCTGGAATATGCAGTGCAGTTTTGGGCACCAGTTCACAAAAAGAACATTGTGGAATAGGAAAGAGTGCAGAGAATGGCAACTAAACCAATAAAAGGAATGAAGGAGCCCAGCTATTAGGGATTCAAAGTAAAGATAACAGAGATTGTTGATCCAGGGAACATCCGATTGCCTCATGGAATCAGGATGGATTTTTTTTCCCCTGTTGAAGCAAAGTATACCAGGGTGTTTTTTTGCCTTTCTCTGGACCAACAATGTCTTATAGGGTTTTATATCTGGGATATGTTTATTTCCCTAGTGGTTGAACTTTATGTCTTTTTTTAACCTTACCTACTATGTAATTATGTAACATCAGAAATACTCTGTGGAATCATCATAGCAATAAAGTGGTAAGCCTGCAACCCCTCTGTAATGGGATCCACATTCCACCTTCCTCTGAACTGCTGGTAATCAAATTATGCAGGGCATCTGTGGACATTGCTGGTAAATATTATTTAAGATTTTTTGTAATGGGGTTGGTGTTGTTTTCTCTTTCCCATACACATTGTTAAAGGAAAGCCCTCTTTAAGCATTTTCAACCATAAAGTGGAAAGACAAGTGAGCTTTTATCAGGGAACTCACAATTCCTTTGGTAAGAGGATTTCAGCCAGAATGACAAGTGTGTAAGGATGTATTGAGATTTAACGACTGTTAGCAGCTGCATTTGCTTAATGCACATCCTTTCAAATCAAAAAGAGTAATATATATATATATATATATATATATATATATATATATATATATTGATATGTATAAGTGATTATTTTTTATTATTATTGGTCTTAATAGGGCTAAATTTATCCTAATGCAAAACAGTTAAACTGTTAAAAAAAACAACACGGTCCACTGAAAAAAGTAGTTTCATTATACCAAACAACTGTGATCTATTTGATGTAGAAAATTTGTGTTTCTTTGTAGAGATTTTCATTTACTTCCTGTTTTAGTTCCTGCTCAATTTGCAGAACAGAACAAAGACAGTTAAAATATAACCTGATAAGGGTTTCACCCCAAACTAAAGAGGTTTAGATATGCATACACTTTAATAGTAAATGTAAATTGGCCAACATGTTTCTCTAGACCACACTTCCTAATAGCTAAAAAGAACCTTTAAAAGTGATAAATTGGAAGAAAACTACTAACAAAACTCTACAAAGCCTGCACAGAGACTTATCTACCTGACTGACAGAAAAAGTCATCCTTAAGGTTAAATTTAAAAGTGGTAATGTATGTTTAAATGTTTCTTGAATGCTTGTGTAAGGCACTGTTTTTTAAGAATTTCATCTTTTCCAACCCACATTTTTAATGTCATCTTAAAAGCGTCTTTTTGTACAAATTTGACTGATCTAGCAGGGTAATCAACTATTTATCAATAGCTGTAAGGCACAGATTATGGTTATTACCACTGATAACTTATAATAAAAGGTTCCACTCTAACGCCTTTTTCTGGAGTGCCAGTGTAAAAAGAAGCAATTGAACAAAATTCTCAGCATTTTTTTATTTTTATGGCACAGCTGGGTGTGCATTTTAAAATGGGCATGCTTGTGGTGCAATGGCAATTATGCTATGTTAAGATTAGCAGTGACAACAAGTATAACCACGTGGATCCCAATGGTGGCACCTTACCAGCCATGTCCAGCCGCTCTGGTCACCACGCTACTGCACTGGTTCTTAGACAACCAGCAAGTGAAAATTTAACAGCAGGCGGCAGCTGCCAGTACTGAACCACACATACAGTAACTAACTCAACTCATTCTTTAAGGGCTGCCACAGGTGGGAAGGTACAAGTAGCATCCCACCAGAATAAGCTATTTAGATGCATGAGGAAATGGTAGCCACACCACAACCTTACCACCAGTCTGATCATTGCCCTATTGTGAATGCTACCCCAATACTCTGTACAGTAGAGAGCTATAACCAATGCATTGCAGCACACCACAATTTTCTTTCCTTTTTCCTATCCTAGTAACACAACAAGAACTAAGGCTTACTCAAAAACCCAGAAACAAAAAGTGTCAAAATCTAGACAAAAGTGTATTTTTCCTTATTCCATAATAACATGCTTTTATTGTTTTTTGTGACTTTATTAGAAAAGATAGTGGAGGACCAGCTTCATGGGTGGGTAATATATTGCATTGCCACTAACAATGCATTCATTAACTATGCTGTCATATACTGCCACATCCCCAGACACACAAAAATATGTAAAAAAAATATCATAAAATCATATAAAATATATATCATATAAAAACATCAAAATATTTATAAAATTAATTAATCCACCTAAATAAATCCAACAATGAACCTGTTTCCAGTGTTATAACCATAACCACAAATTACAACACAGTATATAGCAATGCTGTATGAATTTTTAACAATTGCCAAAAAAATTACTTTATGCATCAACCGTAGGTAGGACAGAACTTCTTGCTTACACTCAATAGGTTTCACCATCATAAATTAATCAAGAGTATCAGACACCGTAGACAGACAGATAGTAGAGTGTCAAATGTTTCAGCAAAGCAGTTTCTGTTCAATATAATTCAATTAATTCAACTTCCACTATATAAAGAAAGAGAAAATTGAATTACTAAATTAAAATATCTACAGATTACAATTAGAACCTTTGTTTACCTGTGTGCTTCTCAGTATGCTCACATGGAAGGGAGAGACACCCACACCTGCACAATGTAGGTTCCTCTTAGTAACACCTACTGCATCCACCCCCACCATGATGTGTTTTTTTTAAAATCAGAACACAACCAATAATGAGAAAACTAGTGAGAAATCACCTACCCAAATAAATAGAAAGGTTACCCCAGGGGAAAATAAAAATCCTGGCACAGCCTAAAGAGGAGGCACTAATCCACACTATGGAAAAAGATGGTGGGAACACAGTAATACCACCTGCAGTGTCTCACTTGAATGTTTCTCCTGTTTAAGTGGGAGGGGCAAGAGGAGAACAAGAGGTGGGAAGGAGAAAAGAAACATAAGGTTCTGATAGTAACTCACTTGAAAGTGTCTTTTGTGTTAAGGGAAGATAGGGAGAGGAGATGGGAAAGAGGAGAGCAGGAGCAGAAGCTGGGAGAGAGAGAAAAAGACAGACAGAAGATTCTGATCATAACTCACTCATGTGTGTTGATGAAGGGGGAGAGAAGAGAGCTGGAGCAAAAGCTGGGAGGGAGAGAAAGAAACTGAAGGTGCCTCTGGTTTAATTTGTCATTGCATCGATTGCTAAAACTAACTGATTTTTAATAACAGTGTACAGAATTGCATACATAATACATTAATACTAAATGTATCAGACATCACATAATAAACATTTTGAAGGTTCAGGAATACAGATGTATGGTGTAAAAAAGAACTTTATAAACAATTCAGAGAACAAGAATGTACAATAGTGTATTAAATCAAATCACATATCCTAAACATATAGTTTTGATCATTTTTACATGTTTACATTTTGTTCCAGAAAAGATTGTTACAGAAAAAAAGAACTAAACTATTGATGTCAGGGAAAATTGTAGCCTGAAGCTAATTAATGGACCTTGTTTCTTTTTGTAATAATTATCAAAGTTGAGTTGCCTCCACATGGATCATGGTGTATCTGATCTAATGCAATTGGAGTAACAGCTCCTAGGTGAATACCGCTGTGACAGATGTGTGCAAGTCGCCTTTCTGGTATCTCACATTGGAGAGCTGGAGAAGCTCATTGCAACACTGAAATCACTGGATCACCTTGAGAGGGGTCTCCTGCTCACTGAACAGATAGTTATTGGCTTAGATGTGGAGGGTGGAGAGGTTAATCAGGATGAGCATGTAGGGAGTTGGTTTAATGTAACTAGAGGGAGTGGTAGGGGCACCCAGAAAAGGAAGGCCAGCCCTAGGTTTGAGCACCCCAACATGTTTGCAAAGTTATGTGAAGATGTGCAGGTGGCAGACCCAGTGGTGGCAACTCTAGATGTTACTGCTACCCATAACAGCCAGGAGAGCCAGCACATCTAGTAGTGGTGGGGAGGGAAACGCGAGAAGGAAAACACAATTGGTAGTCATAGGGGATTCTATCATCAGGAGGACTGATAGAATAGTTTGTCGTCCGGATCCCTTCAACCGAATGGTTTGCCGTCTCCCTGGTGCCAGGGTTCGGCATGTGGTGGACCGAGTGGACAAACTACTGGGAGGGACTGGACAGGACCCAGCTGTCTTGGTTCATGTTGGAACCAATGACAATGTAAATGGAAGATGGAGGATCCTTAAAAATCAGTTTAGGGAACTAGGTTTTTAAGTTGAAGGAAAGGACCTCCAAGGCTATGTTCTCTGGAATATTGCCTGTGCCATGCACAACACAGGAAAGGCAGAGGGAGCTTAGGCAGCTAAATGCATGGCTTAAGTCCTGGTGTGGAAGGGAAGGGTTTGGGTTCATAGAGCACTGGGCTGACTTTTCATTGGAGTACAACCTGTATGCCAGAGATGGTTTGCACCTAAATGAAAGGGGGTCTGCTGTGCTAGGGGGAAGATTTAGGGAAATGGTAAAGGGATATTTAAACTAGGATAGAGGGGGGTGGGACAGTCAAATAAGGTGGCAGAAAGGTTAGTCAGGGGTCAGACACTAGTGAAGGGTGGATTGAGGATAGAATTGGCGGGGGGGGGGGGGGGATATGGATAATTGTAAGGAGCTTCCCATGTTACAAACAAACATTGGATTGTCAAGTACTAGTTGTACTGAAAAACAAAAAGATTTGGCAAACAATGCTGGTAAAAGCAACAATGGTTCAACCGTAAGAAAACTTGCTACAAGCGTTTACCCCGTACCAGGTTCGGGGTAGCTAAAAATAGAAACAAGCGTTACAGTGCAATCTGATTGTGATACAACATTGTATGACAATCAGATTACAACTGAAAAAAAACACTTACCTTGTCCCCGCAGCTCCTCCAGAGACATCCGTCTTCTTCTGTCTTCTCCCAGCGTGTGCAGTGACGATCTCCGGGGTTTCCCGGTGACATCGCTACATGTGTCGGTGCGGGCGGGAGGCGGGGCGGGAAATTCAAATCACTTTGTATTGGATTCAATACAAAAAAGCTGTATTGAGTCCAATACAACAAAATCTCTATATAATATATAAATAATTGTGTTATATATATTATATAGGCTACTGTACAGTTACATTACATTACACACTATTTTTTTTTTTAAGTTTTTTTATGTTTTATAAATTTTTTTTTAAAGGTTAATATTAAATTTATTAAATATTGGATATATTTCGGTGAGTTATGCCGAAGAATTATAGCCTACAATCTAAAATAAATTTCCATGCAAAAAATGTAACGCTTTTTGCATGGAAGTACTCAAAGAATTAGAACACTTGCGTTCGCGTACGCGTCCCTCGGCGATTGCTGATGATGTCAGTGCATGCGCCCGTCAACGGGGGTCATAGCGTGAAATTCAAGTATTTTGTATTGAATTCAATACAAAGTCCTGTATCCAATCCAATACAAAATAATACAAAATATATTTATGTGGTTTTGTCAATAGGTATGTGACGTTGGACTCTGTTTTAACATTTACCACACTAGGGAGGTGTTTTAGAAAAATATAGTACTATACAGTATACCGAATTATTGCTCCTTCAGTATTTTTTATTTATTTAGGCATTCTTGTTTAGGCTGAATTTTGTGTTTTTTTATTTAACCTCCCCAGCGGTAACCCCGAGTGACTCGGGGTAGAAAAAACTTGCTAAAAGTGGTAGGTAAAGTGGTAGGTAAACTAGCGATAAATAAATGATAAAAAAAGACTTACCTTATCTGCTGGCGTCCTCCGTTCTGCTTCAGCGATCGCATCTTCCTGCAGGCTCCTCTCTTCCTGTCTTCCCCCTGCAACAGCGTCTCTGTGTCTCTGTCTTGATGAGTCATCGGAGGAGTTTACTGGAGACGTCTGTGCATGTGCCGGGGGGCGTGGCCAGCGGGAAATTCAAAATTTTTGTTTTGGATTCAATACAAATAACTGTATTGAATCCAATACAAAGTAGCCAGTATCTTTCTGATGGTTGGAGTGAGAGATACACTCTTACAGTGCACTGCCTACCTGCCAATACATTTGATGACTGACCTCTGCATTTGATTACTGACCATCTTTTGACCATTTCCCTTGTTTCAAAATATATCACACCTGGGATGTTCATTAGTTGTTTATTAGTTTATGAGAAAAATCATAAAAACCTCAGATTTTTGTGTTTTTTATTTAAAGTTTATTATTAAATTATTATTATTATGATGCGATTTTGTGTTTCAAACTTTATTTTACTCAGATTCTTGTTTGGACATATTCTGGTGAGTTAAGCCTAAGAATTACAGGCCTACAATGAAAAAAAATTTTCATGAAAAAAATGTACCGCTTTTTGACATATAAATCCAGAAAGAAATGAACCACTAGGGAGGTTAATTTTATTATTAGAGTGAATTTTTTTTTACATGATTGTGTGTTTCAAACTTTATTATATTCAGGACATCTACTAGACCCTTGTTCGGACATATTTATATAAGTTACAGGTCTACAATTAAAAAAAAAAATTTCATGAAAAACAGTGTACCGCTTTTGGTACAGAAATCCAGACATCAGTGAAACTCCCAGGAGGTTAAGAAGCCTGTTCACCAATGCTAGAAGTCTAGCAAACAAGATAGGGGAGTTGGAAGCCTTAATGAGTGGGGAGAATTATGACTTAGTTGGTATTCCTGAATCCTGGCTTTGTTCTTCACATGACTGCGCTATCAATATTCCTGGTTATACTCTTTTTCGTAAAGACAGAGTCAAACTAAAGGGTGGTGGTGTCTGTCTGTGTGTGAGAAGTGATCTAAAAGTGAATGTGAAAGAAGAAATTGCAGAGGGAACAAGCAATGAGGTTGAGGCATTATGGGTGGAGTTGAATGTGGGGTTGAATAACACACAATTAATGATTGGAGTCTGCTATAGGCCCCCCAGTGCTAAGGAAGAGATAGAAAATCAACAGAAATGGGAATGTTTCAAGTCTGTTCTACAAAACCAAATCGAAATATATATTCCAAGGGGTAATAAGTTTAAGCGGCTTACAGCTGATGTTAAAAAAGCTATAAGGAACAAGAAAAGGGCATTCCAAAAATATAAAAATGAAGGATCACCATCATCATTTGAAACCTTTAAAGAATATAACAGAAGATGTGAAAAGGAGATAAAATGTGCAAAACTTCTGCAAAAACTGCAAACAAAAAGTAAGGCTAACCCACAAAATTTTTTCAAAAATATTAATACCAAAATGATCAGATCTGAGCATTTAGGCCCCTTAATGGATGTCGCTGGGTTGGTAACTGGGGATAAAGACAAAGCAGATTTACTAAACACTTTTTTAGCTCTGTGTACACGAAGGAAAATGGCAGAGCTCAAATCCAAATTCATAATAGCAATATCACTGCCTTAAATTAGTCACAATGGCTCAGAATTAATATGATTGAGAAACAGCTGGGAAAAATTAAGATTGACAAGGCACCAGGACCTGATGGATTACATCCACATGTCCTCAAAGAGCTGAGCTCAGTTATTTCAAATCTATTATTTCTAATTTTTAGGGACTCTTTAGTCAATGGCAAGGTACCGATGGATTGGCGTAAGGCCAATGTGGTTCCTATCTTCAAAACGGGAGCCAATTCATTACCAGGTAACTACAGACCCGTTAGTTTAACATTCATAGTTGGAAAGGTCCTAGAGAGTCTGATAAAGAGCCACAGAGAAAAAGATATGGGGGTTCTGGTAGATCATAGACTTAGTAACAGCATGCAATAGCACGCTGCAATATCTAAAGCTACTAAAGGTTTTTCTTGTATTAAAAGAGGAATAGACTGCAGAGATGGAGACATTATCCTGCCCCTGTACAAAGCATTGGTCAGACCACATCTGGAATATGCAGTCCTGTTTTGGGCACCAGTTCACAAAAAGGACATTGTCGAATTGGAGAGAGTGCAGAGAAGGGCAACTAAATTATTATGAGGAGAGATTAACTGAACTGAATATATTCTCAATGATAAGAGACGTTTAAGGGGGGATATGATCACCCTGTATAAATATATAAACAGTCCATGTAGAGAACTCTCTTCCCCATTATTCACTTTGAGATTATTACAAAGAACAAGAGGGCTGTCATGAATAAGGGGGAGGGGAGGAACACCAGGAGGAAAACAGAAGGATAAAGACAAGGGACTAGGCCTTCAAAGGCTGGGGAGAGGGAAACGGTCACACCCTACAGACACCCTAACCTAGCCCTGACTCCTGTCAGAAAGAATATCCCCTGAAGGTGGGAATATTCATACACTGGAACCTAGGCCCTAGTAGTCCTGAATTGCCCTAGGAATAGTGATAGGGTTTGAGACTACTGGTTCCTTCCCTGATGAATGAACCAGCGTCTCCCTGAGGCCTAGTAACATCAAGCACATAAGAACAACAAAACAGTACTGAATATCAACCGCATAGAATGAAGTGTGAGGCCAGACTAAAAAGAGGAGCAGTAATGACCACCAGCTGCAGCTGAGACAAGAGGTGTGGTCATTACAAACAACAACACAGAAACAAGTGAAAACAAAGAGACTGTCAGATAACCTCACGTGCAGCTTGTCTCACAGATCTTCTAACCTCAGTCACGGAAGGGACCGTGACAGTACCCCCCCCCCCCCCCTTCTACAGGTGGCCTCCGGACACCCAGGACCGACCTTATCCGGATTGGCCCTGTCGAAAGCTTTCACTAGGCGACTAGCAATAACCTCGGTCGCTGGAACCCACATTCTCTCCTCTGGACCATAACCCTTCGCGTGAACGAGATACTGGAGGGATCTGCTGAGAATTCGGGAGTCCAGTATCCTGGCGATCTGAAATTCTAGATTACCGTCCACCATGACAGGAGCGGGAAGCAAGGAGGACGGTTCTGCAGGTTCAACATATATCTTCAGCAGTGATTTGTGGAACACATTATAAATTTTTAAAGCCTGTGGAAGTTCGAGATGAAAGGCAACCGGGTTAATAATGGCAGAGATCTTATATGGACCAATAAACCTTGGACCCAACTTCCAAGAAGGTACTTTCAACTTAATGTTTCTTGTGGACAGCCACACAGAATCACCCACTCTTAGATCCGGGCCACTCATACGTCTTTTGTCAGCCATACGTTTATACTTGTTGCCCATCTTTTTTACATTATTTTGAATTTTCCGCCAAATAGATGACAAAGAAGAGGAAAATCTTTCCTCTTCAGGAATGCCTAAAAACTCAGTACCAGAAAATGTGCCAAATTGCGGATGGAACCCATATGCCCCAAAAAACAGCGACTTATCAGTGGACTCCTGCCTACGGGTATTTATGGCAAACTCGGCCAAAGACAAAAAAGAAGACCACTCCTCCAGATTCTCTGAGACAAAACATCTCAAATAGGTCTCCAGATTCTGGTTAGTGCGTTCAGTCTGTCCATTTGACTGAGGATGAAAGGCCGAAGAGAAGGACAATTGTACCCCCAGGCGAGTGCAGAACGCCTTCCAGAATCTGGAAACAAACTGAGTCTCCCTATCAGACACCACATCTGAGGGAATACCGTGTGGCTTCACAATGTTATTGACAAACACTTGTGCAAGGGTTTTAGCATTAGGTAGCCCTGATAAGTGTGACATTTTACTGAAGCGATCAACAATCACCAGAATCACGTTTTTTCAACACATTTACGCTACCCCGGCCAACAGAATCTACAAAAGATGAGCTCGACCGTGGATCTGCTCCCAGGGTGTCCTGTAAGGACTGTACAGTGGTGTTTCTTGAACACCTTGTGTCGTAATCCATAAGGAACAAACAACTTCCCCGAAGGGCAAGAATCCGGTGCATCTCCCTGGGCCTCCAATACCTCTGCCTCCAGATAGGGATAAAGAGCGGATATTACTACCCCTTCAGACAATATCGGACCGGGATCTTCCGAATCACCTCCCCCAGGAAAGCTACGCGACAAAGCGTCCGCCTTGACATTCTTAACGCTAGGACGATAGGTGACAATGAAATTGAACCTGGTAAAAAACAACGAGCATCTGGCCTGTCTTGGGTTCAGGCGTTTAGCCCACTCCAAATACGCCAGATTTTTGTGATCGGTAATTACCGTAATAGGATGAATCGCTCCTTCCAACCAATGACGCCATTCGTCAAAAGCCAACTTAATGGCCAGCAACTCTCTATTACCTACGTCATAATTTTTCTCTGCACTAGAGAGTTTTATAGAGAAGAAAGCACATGGGCGCCATTTACTAGGTGAAGAACCCTGAGACAAGACTGCTCCTACCCCTACTTCAGATGCGTCAACTTCCACAATAAACGGTTGTGACACAGCTGGTTGCACTAGTATAGTAGCAGAAGCAAAACACTCCTTAACAGCTGAAAAGGCTTGTAATGCCTCATCCAACCAGACTGAGAAATCTGAACCTTTCCTCGTCATGTCCGTTAAAGGTTTAACCACAGTGGAGTAATTCAAAATAAATTTATGGTAGTAAATTGGTGAACCCCAAAAATCGCATAAGTGCTTTCAGATTTTCGGGTCCATCCCAGTCCAACACTGCACGGACCTTTTCAGGATCCATACGAAAACCTGAAGATGAGATTAAGTAACCTAGGAACTGCACCTCCGGAACTGCAAAAACACACTTCTCCATCTTCGCATACAATTTATTCTCTCTTAGGATCTGTAACACTTGATTGATGTGATCTTGATGAATCTCCATGTCTGGAGAATAAATTAGTATATCATCTAGATACACCACAACAAACCTGGCCACCAGATGATGGAAGATGTCATTAATGAAATGTTGAAAAACCGCAGGCGCATTGGTTAACCCAAACAGCATGACCATATTTTCAAAATGACCCTTAGGGGTATTAAAGGCCATCTTCCATTCGTCGCCCTCCTTGATACTTACCAGATTATATGCCCCCCCTCAAATCCAAATTAGAGAACCCCTTGGCACCGACAATCTGATTAAACAAATACGAGATTAAAGGAAGGGGGTAAGGATCACAGTAATATGGTTGAGCTCACGGAAGTCTAAACATGGCCTAAGAGTTCTGTCCTTTTTCTTAACAAAGAAAAATCCTGCAGCTACTGGAGATTTGGATGGTCTAATTTGACCTTTAGCCAAACTCTCGGCGATATACTCTTGCATGGCCCCTCTCTCCGAGACTTGGGCAGCTTAGCTCCGGGAATAAGGTTGATGGGGCAATCATACTCCTGATGTGGAGGTAACTCCTGATCTTCACTCTCAGAGAATACATTAGAAAATTCAGAAATAAACGAGGGTACAACCTTAGTGGTTACCACAGAAAGCTATGTGTTAAGACAGTTGTCTATGCAATAATAACTCCAATCAAGAATTTGTCTCTCTTGCCAATTGATGGTAGGATTATGTTTGCTTAACTATGGTAAACCTAGCACCAACGGAGCAGGCAGATCCTGCAGCACAAAACACGAGATGAATTCTTGATGAAAATCCCCCACTTTTAAATGGATGTCCTGCACCATTTGTGACAAACATTTCTGCGTGAGTGGAGCAGAATCAATAGCAAACACGGAAATATTTTTGTCTAATGCACTTGTTGTCAACCCATGCATACGGATGAACTGACCATTAACTAAGTTAACCCCTGCCCCACTGTCAATAAACACTTCAATTCCCACAGTTTTGGAGTCTAGCGCCACCTCCGGAGACAGGAGAAATTAGGTACTACTGGTAAATGACAACAGTAAGTTCTCTGATTCCCCTTTCAGACCACCAAGAGTGTGATGAGGATTAAACACAGCTTTTTTTTTTTGTTTTCACCTAGGCGCTTAACATATGGACAAATGTTAACAAAATGTCCCCATTTTCCACAGAAAAAGCAGAGTCTCTTCTTATGCCTGAAGTTCTTATCCCCAGGTCCAGGGGTAGCTCCCCCCAACTGCATAGGTTCATCACCGGACATGCACTCAAGAGTATCTCCACCCAAAGTGTCAGAGGAGGCCCCTATCTTATATGATAGTACATCCTGAGATTGAGGAACCTTAGATCTCTCCCTCAGGCATCTATCCAAAGGTACAGCAAGGGACATAGCCGTATCTAATGTCTCAGGATATTCGTGGAACACCAATGCATCCTTCAGGCTCTCGGATTACCCTTGACAAAATTGACTACGGAGAGCAGGATCATTCCACTCCGTTTCCGTAGCCCATCTCCTAAATTCAGAGCAATAGGTCTCCGCAGAACGCTTTCCCTGCTGTAAGCCATCTTCTAACCTCAGTCACGGAAGGGACAGTGACAAGGGCATTCTTTGCATCTGGAGGAAAAGAAGTTTAAGCTCCAGATAAGAAAAGAATTCTTCACTGTAAGGTCTGTGAAAATGTGGAATTGGCTCCCTCAGGAAGTAGATTCAGCAACTACTATAGATTGCTTTAAGAAAAAGCTGGATGTTTTTCTAGAAGCAAAGAATATAAAGTGAAAATACCAGTGACTGTTGATCCAGGGAACATCTGATTGAATGAAGGAACATCTGAAGGAATTTTTTTCCCCTGTTGAAGCAAATCGTACCAGGGTTTTTTTTTGTTTTTTTTTTTGCCCTCCTCTGGACCAGCTATGTCTTATAGGGTTTAATATCTGGGAAATGTTTATTTCCCTAGTGGTTGAATTTGATGAACTTGTGTCTTTTTTCAACCTAACCTACTATGTAACTATGTATTTAAAACTAATGCTGGAACTATTGTGAATATGATGTTTGGCAACATGATGATTTACAGATGTTAGAATTGTACCAATTATGATATACAGGCTCATAAATGTGTTTTGGAAATTTTCTGTTTTTCCTACATAAAAGCTTTTACACTCACACTTAATAAAGCGAATGACTGTGGTATTGCATGTAACATGATAATCTTATCTTTAAGCGAATGAATGCCATCATTCTTTTGATCATTGATCCACATGCATTTATTACAATGATGGTACTTAAAAGTGCTATGCCTGTGGCATTTGAAGTAAAGCACCCCACTCCAGACACGATCGGATGACCTGGGGGGCTCCATATTATCTTTATGTGTCTAGAAAATTGCTATATGTTGATTTTCAACAAAAGAAATTGAAATACATCATTGGCATAAGGCATGTCAAATTAGGTTGAAATATTCATTGTAATATTTTTGTATGCTACAAGATGGTATAATACAGTACCAATCTTTATTGTAGAGGATTTTAGGGCACATTGAGCAATAGTTCTCATTATCCATCATGACAATATTCCCTTCTTTGTTGGAGGGCCTAATAACAAGACCACATTGTATCTTTAAGTTTCTTAAAGCTTGTGTCTGTGATTAAGTCAACTTTTCTAATTCTGTACATACTCTTTTGATTAAAAATGTCAATATTAGGAATTTGTTGGAAATTAGGAATTACTAGAAGATTTGGGTCTAAAAGTAAATTATATATTACTAATCTCTTTATTATCATTAAGGGTGGAGTTGAAATGAGTAAAATCAATTGCATCTTCAGGTTGTGGATCCAGTGATGATGTTTCATTTCCTTCCAATGAGATCACATAAAACATGAAATTCATTAATAGTATAGTTGCCAAAGATCAACTCTAATTCACATCTGGTCATATTAACACCCTGATCTCTCTTTGTCTCTCTATCATGAGTACTTTAAAAAAAAAAGATTGGCATGCAAGTAAATTAACGTATTTTATTAAATCAAATTTGTAAAAATTCTTGTTAACATTCCACTGCCACTATACTACTTTGGCCATTGGGGGTCACCCCAAGAGGTGGGCAACGTAAAGGGGGGAAGCACATCTCCAGCCACCAAAAAAACTAAAAGCAAAAAACTCCTTATGTCAGGCTTCCCCTATTATATTTTTTGTTCTGACTAACCTGATTTATTTCTCACTGTGATCTTTACAAGGAGTTTAAATTTCCTTTTAAAGTAATTGGTATAAATGAGAAAATGTGGGTCCAAGTATTTATTCAAGCATATTCTATTCACAAATGCCCAGCGCACAGCTTTAGATTCAGTACAAATGAACTTGTTTCATTCTCCCCCCTTAGCTCCCTCATTAACCATCAGTGACTATTGAGAAGATGATCCTTACAAAACATCACATTTCTTGCAGAATGTTTGCTTTATGCAGAAATCATCTTCTATTAGTACTAAAAGAGCATCCAGAACACATTCAAGCTGAGAATCGCATATCTCAGATCGTGTGATATTTCAACCAAAAGGTTTGTAAAATGAAAAATGTCTGTTCCCTGTGCAGGTGAAAACATACTGCATGTGCTTTCCTACTACATCTGTTATGGCAAATGTAACCAAAGGCGATCTTTTCATGTGCATGCAATGTATGGTGTAAGGGGGAAGCAGTCATAATGTATGTTCTGAAAGATCTCTGGTATTGGTAGCAGCTGCTGACGTATGCTGAAGTAGAAAGCTCTTTGCTGGCTTGATATTGTATATTCTGCCAGTTCTGGAGTACTATTAGCTGAAGGCGCATTTGGTGGTGCTGAATGAACAGCTCCCGACTGTATGCATCAATTCCCATCAATATACCTCTTCTTCCTGCGGCTAGACCTAGCAGAACTTAACTTCTACATGGGACTGACAAACTAGAGAACATTTATTGCTTTTAGGTGCTGATGTATCTTACCTGGCATATAACTCTTTCCTTGCCCGGAGCCAGCTGAGACTGACGATTCATTTAATGCTATGTGCAACAGAAGATCAATGGTCAAGTCGGAGGGACAAACGTTGGACTGTATTTACTATAATTGACTTCTTTGAAGACTGAATCAAATCAAAATCTTTGAAAACCTAAAGAAGAAGTCTCAGGAAGTGAAACATCCTGAACAAGGACACTTTTCTACTAAATGAACCCTTGGGTGAGATCTTTGAAGCTCAGTATTGTCCTAGCACCACAATTGGTAATAAAGTAAGAACCTGGGGTGATGCAGGATTTCTCAGCCAGCTTTAGAATGGAGAACTATTCTGCACTCTTTTATAACGACTCCTGTATGGGACTGATGCTATACCCATGCATCAACATTTCAGAGGAGCTAAGCGACCCACCTAAGCCACCACAACTAGTGGATGCATGGCTTGTTCCGCTCTTCTTTGCCATATTGATGGTAATTGGTCTTGCTGGGAACACTCTTGTTATCTATGTTATATCCAAACACAAGCAGATGAGAACAGTCACTAACTTCTACATAGGTAAGAAATGTGGTGGTGCTCAGATGTGTAACAGAGGTGGGATGATTGTGTGATCAGTATGCAAAACAAATATTTGACATTGGTCAACCTATATTTTCCAGATGTTAGTCCCATTGTATAGCTAGCTGCACTTTGTTTGTGCTCAGTATTTAGGTCAATTGTTTAGCATTGGTTAACTTGTATATTCCAGAGGTTAATCCGAATGTATAGCTAGCTGCTTAGTTGTGCTCTGTAGATGTGTAACAGAGGTGGAATGAGTGTGTCATCAGTATGGAAAACAAATATTTGACATTTGGTCAACCTATATATTTCAGATGTTTTGCCACAAGCTCATGTGAACTTTATAGATGTAGAACATATGTCAAATGAGGGTGTGATCAGTATGTATATCAAATGTATTACATTGGTCAGCCTATATATTCCAGATGTTAGTCTCAAGGTAAAGCTAGCTGCTCAGGCACACTGTGTAGAGATATATTGTGTTTGGTCAGTGTATAAATCAGTTGTTTGGCATTGGTTAGCTTGTATATTCCTCACAAAGGTAAAGCTAGCTGCTCATGTGAGCTCTACAGATGTATAAAATAGGTGAAATAAATGTGTGATCAATATGCATTATCTGACATACAATTAGGAATGGATTAACATATTGGCAAAGGCTTGCCTATGAGCTACAACAGATCTATATCATGTCTATCATATCAACTACATGGATGCAGTTTAAATTCTGAATATGATAAGTTTACATATATACAGTACATGCTTTACCTAATCATTTCAATGTAATAGGTACTATATGTTGTAATAACCTCGTCAATGCCAAACAGGAGTTCATTGAAAAAGTGTAGGAGCAGGCAGATTAAAAAGTCAACCTTTCAAAATAGCAATGGTAAATGTTGTGAAATATGTGCAGAAGACATGTTTATAATGGTATGAAAGGTTGACAGACATTACGAGACAATAGCGAGTCCTAGGCTGTTTTGATGTATAGACATTTTCTTTAAATAATAAAAACAAAAAGGGAAAAAGCATTTCCATTGTGATCAAATAATGTTCCTAAGTACAAATGAGGGTGTCACGCAGTATTATATTGTACCCCAGAGGATGGGGTAATAGTGTTTTGACACATTGCTCTTAATGGAAAATCACATCTTTCTTCCCTCCGGGGAGCTGCAACAGAATATAATGTAGTAGTTAGATGGATTTTGTAAATCTATCAACCTTGTATATTGTTCCATAGGAAAAGGCAATTTGCCCCATTGAAGTCTTTGTGAGCTTCTACAAGACACAAGGAGGACAGGAGAAAACTTTTAGGAAAAGAACATTGTGTGAAAATATTTTTGATTGTAACCAAAGGTATGCTGGATTACTAATGACTTTCTCATTTGAGGACTGCTACTATAAAAACCACCTAGACATTCAGACAACATCCTTCCTTCCTTTAGGCAAAACGGTTCACCAGCCCACACATAAAGAGGAATGATTAGCGTGGAAAAGGGAAGTCAGAAGTAGTGTTTATCCCTGTGGAGAAGTGACAGATAAGTAGAAACAGTTGACAGGGATTTGTCCCTGAACCATCATAGACAACATTTTCCCCCAGGAACAAGTGGCCAGTCTGACAAAACATAATTTATGTAATTGCAGGTGTGACAGTGGTTGGCCCTTGTCACCACATGCATGACCAGCCTTTGTCATCACAACTTGTAGCTTGCTGCACCAGGAATAATTCATGTAGTTTATATATGTTCTCACCTGCTGCAGGAGTCTTTTCAAGCACTGGAACACCAAAATACTAAAACAAAACTGTGGTTGGGGCATCGGTCATGCAGTGTGTGTGTTGAATTACTTCAGTGAGTATATATTTAATTGTAACTACTTAAGGGTATATAATAATGCCCTTCATTTCAATCATTTCACAAGTTGCACATAATTGCCAATTATTATGGCATTTTGGTATAAATGTCCATTTCTTGTCAAATTGCTTTCTTCTTGTGCACATATAATACTTGCCTATACTGAGTCAGAGCTGAAAATAAATAAGCGTAACACAAGGTCTAGGTAATGGTCAGGGTAGGAGGCAGGCAGGATTAGACCAAATTAAGGTAAGTGGTCAGGACAGATAGTCCAAGGTCCAGGCAAAAACAGAAGGCAGGCATAGTCCAAAGTTCAGGCAAATAGTCAGGGGGAAGCAGCAGGCTGGTATAGTCCAAGGTCCAGGCAAATGGTTAGAGCAAGCAGCAGGCAGATATAATTCAAGACCCAGGTAAATGGTCAGCGCAGGCAGAAGGCAGGTGTATTCCAAAATCCAGGCAAAGGTCAAGACGCGTACAAATTAGAATACAAGCACAGAATAGAAAAGTAACTCCAAAGCACAGCAGCGGCTACCACCACTGCTTAGGCTAAAATAGTCTCTGCTGCTAAAATAGTCTCTGCCCCTTCTTCCTGGGCTGTACCAATATGTACATGTGATGTGTAAGACCAGTGAGTGCAGTTGCACATGCCACCACTATTTCTGTCAGTGATAGAAAGCAAGCACTGACAGCTCAGTGGGAAAGACTGGCATGAGACGGCTTGGTGGAAAGCGCCACAGGTACATAGAGGTAGTATGACAGATGGTCTTCTTGTTCCCCAAATATAGTTACAATTAGCAGTTTATGTTAGTGTATTGTTACAATTGCTCATGTATTTTCTATACATGCTAAAGTGTCCAATTGTTGTAACAACTGCTTTTTTTTGTTGCCCAACCTTTCCTACTATTGCCCATTTGTTGCTCAGGTATAGTTATGATTGTCTGTTGCTTAACTGGTTATTGTAACAATTGCCCATTTATTACCCACACACTGTAATGCTTGCCCATTTCTTGCCCTCATATTGTTATAATACATAAAGCAAACTGGTATTTATGACAACTGCCGATTTGCCTGCCTATTAAAATATTTATACAGTTTTATTGACCACTGCACACCAGCCACCAATTGATTGCTAGGAGTGAAGGAATGATATTTCAATTAAGTTTTTTTTTTTTATATAAGCAAAATAAAAATGTAAAAATCACTAATTTGACACTATTTTGCTCAAATCACGTCATATAATCCTAATTTTCTAATTTAGAACATACAGCTATGTTCACTACCCACTGAGAAACCACAACCATGGCCGTTTCAAAGCCATATCTTCTAAAAAAACAGGCATACCCTATTTAAGCTACAGCAATATTAAAATATCAGTTGAAAAATGCATCGGCCACTTTTGCAGGGAAGGATCCTCATTCGGGTAAGTTTTTATTTTTGGGTGTATATAGTTTGCCTTCATGTGCACTCATGTATAGGGATGAGCGAGAATGCCTGGAGGATTCCCAGGGGTTAGCCCTGGAAATTCTCCTGTTTGGCGAGAGCTCGATCTCTTGGCAAATCAGAAGGCTGTTCTCGCTTACATTTCCGGTAAGCGAGAAAGGCCCAAATCGCCACGAGATCGAACTTAATATTCTCGCTCGCTCATCCCTACTCACGTATGTACATACATGCATATATGTATGTATGCATTTATATGTGTGTACATATACATAGAAAAGAGAAATTATAGGAAGAAATAGGCAAAGAGGTTTTTTGGGGGGCATATTGCCTAACATGCTTCAAATTGAAAAGAATGCCTTTTTTATTCTTATGATTTCTGATGTCATGGGGTTGGCGCCAAGCAACATTTATGGAGGATATTACTTCTGGTTTAAAGGAGGAATCCACCTTTATGTGCTTCCACTACCAAGCTGAGGTGAGTAAGTAATAACAGTTAGGTCGATAAATTGTTAGAGACAACTTTTTTTTTAATTTTGGTTTTGTGCATTACCACAATAATTCAAATGAAAACTCAGATGCAGTTGAACTGCAGACTTTCAGCTTTAATTCAGTCAGTTGAACAAAAAGGCCTTTTTTTTCACTTCATTTCAGGGGCTCAAAAGTAATTGGACAATTGACTCAAGGGCTATTTCATGGGCTACTGTAGGCAATTACTTTGTTATGTCATTATCAATTAAGCAGATAAAAGGCCTGGAGTTGATCTGAGAGGGGTGCTTGTATGTGGATAATTTTGCTGTGAACAGACAACATGCAGTCAAAAGAGCTCTCCATGCAGGTATAACAAGCCAAAAAAACAAGTAAAAAGTATGGAGATGGCGTGGAACAGCTGATGATCCGAAACATAACACATCATCTGTAAAACATGGCGTAGGCAGTGTGATGGCTTGGGCATGCATGGCTGCCAGTGGCACTGGGACACTAGTGTTTATCCATGATGTGACACAGGACAGAAGCAGCCAAATGAATTGTGAGGTGTTCAGAGACATACTGTCTGCTCAAATCCAGCTAAATGCAGTCAAATTGATTGGGAGGCGTTTCATAATACAGATGGACAATGACCCAAACATACAGCCAAAGAAACCCAACAGTTTATTAAAGCAAAAAAGTGGAATATTCTTGAATGGCCAAGTCAAGTCAAGTCATCTGATCTGAACCCAATTGAGCATGCATTTCACGTGTTGAAGACTAAACTCCGGACAGAAAGGCCCACAAACAAACAGCAACTGAAACCTGCTGCAGTAAAGGCCTGGCAGAGTATTAAAAAGGAGGAAACACAGCATCTGGTGATGTCCATGAGTTCAAGACCACAGGCTGTTATTGCCAGCAAAAGGTTTTCAACCAAGTATTAGAAATTAACATTTTATTTTCAGGTTTTTATTTTGTCCAATTACTTTTCAGCCCCTGAAATGAAGTGATTGTGTTTTTTTAAAAAGGCTTTAGTTCCTCACATTTTTATGCAATCTTTTTGTTCAACCCATTGAGTTAAAGCTGAAAGTCTGCAGTTCAACTGCATCTGAGTTGTTCCATTTAAAATTAGTTGTGGTAATGTACAGAACCAAAATTTTTTAAAACAGTTGTCTGTCCAAATATTTATAGACCTAATTGTATATAGTGGGCCAAGGTCTAAAATGTCTTTCAAACCTGCATGAACACCCTGAAAGGCTGGATAAACAAGAAAACATGTTTGGCACAAAGTGAATTTGTCCCTGGAAGTTTGATATACTAGTACTTGTTTTGATATACTGGTACTTGTTGATATACTAGTACTTGTTTTTTATTTGTTTTGTGTAAACACCTAATGCATGACCCTGCTTGTGAGCTTTAACCACCTGAGCGTTACACTGAGGTCTAGATTTCTGTACCAAAAGTGATCCACTGTTTTTCATGAATTTTTTTTTTAAATTGTAGACCTGTAACTTACAGAAATAT
>NC_092860.1:56703053-56707115 GCF_032062135.1 Pyxicephalus adspersus
AAGTATGGATGTACAAAATCTCGGGCTTAACCATCCTTGCAGTTTTTTTTGCCCGAGCGAAGGTCGGGCTTAACTGCAAGGTGGTTAATGTTGTGCTTGGTAACCTGGCCCTTTTTTCATCACCATCAGGTGTGTTAGAATGAGTATGCAACTCAGATGGACAGCTAATTGACAACCTGTTTGGACAGCAAATGGAAGTGTGTTTGTATAAGATCAGGCAGCACAGCACAATGAGAACAAACCTATAACACTACTACACATGAACAGAGTAGTTGTGTGGCAGCAAATGTAAGACTATTAAAAAAATTGACAATGACAATTATAAAAGGAATATGTACATAATACCAATATCTTACATAGTAGGTTAGGTTGAAAAAAGACATGTCTATTAAGTTCAACCACTAGGGAAATAAACATATCCCAGACAAAACCCTATAAGACAAACCCTGGTACAATATTCTTTAATAGGGGAAAAAAATCCTTCCCGATTCCATGGTGCAATCAGATGTTCCCTGGATCAACAGTCTCTGTTATCTTTACTTTAAATCCTTAATACCCAGTTATATTCCGTGCTTCCAGAAAAACATCCAGCTTTCTCTTAAAGCAATCTGTAGTAGTTGCTGAAACTACTTCCTGAGGGAGCCAATTCCACATTTTCACAGACCTTACAGTGAAGAACCCCTTTCTTATACGGAGCTTAAACTTTTTTTCCTCCAGATGCAAACAGTGCCCCCCTTGTTCTTTGTAATGATCTCAAGGTGAATAATTGGGAAGAGAGTTCTCCATAAGGACCGTTTATATATTTATACAGGGTGATCATATCTCCTCTTAAACATCTCTTCTCAAGGGAGAATAGATTCAGTTCAGCTAATCTCTCCTCATTGAGGAGCTCCTCCATTCCTTTTATTAGTTTAGTTGCCCTTCTCTACACTCTCTCCAATTCCACAATGTCCTTTTTGTGAACTAGTGCCCAAAACTGGACTGCATATTCCAGATGTGGTCTGACCAATGCTTTGTACAGGGGCAGGATTATGTTTCCATCTCTGGAGTCTATTCCTCTTTTAATTCAAGAAAGTACTTTACTAGTGTGAGGTATTTACCTCACCGGCGTTCCCACATCATCCTCGGTGACCCAAGGGATCACGGGCAATGTAGGGGAGGCCACTGCTGCTCTGCTAGCAGTGCATCTCCCTGCTCTGGAGGAGGGATCCGTTCTGGCTGAACTACTGTTCGACCAAACAGCATCCCCAGCATCCTTGCTGACTATGCTACTATGTACGCATCTTGTACCCCCTGAGGGTGGGGCAGTCGGTGTCCTCGCCGTGGGGCGGGGGATGTTTAGTTTGAATTTCCTGTGGCCAAATCGGGCGCAGGGGATTCGTTATTCAATGAATTCATCCTATCCAATAGCGCCAGTGGCGCAATGTGATTGGGCAGTCTGCCCATTTAATGAGACATGGCATTAGCACCCTTGCCCGTTATAGCCTCTGTGTTAGTGTGCTCGTGTATTGGATTACCATGTTAAACCTCTGTTGTCTTGTCACCAGCTCGGACTTGTTACCAACAGCAACCCGGCCTGATAACTGACCTTTGCATGAACTCTTCCTGCCCTGACTTTGGCTTGTCCCTGACTACGCCTCTGCCCCATCCTTCTGTACCTCGCTTATGGGACCAACCTTCTTGTGTTTTGCCTCAGCCTTTATCTGGATTAGGCAATAAAGGAATTCCTGGAGTGGGTTGGGGTTTGTGTGCCCAGGCGCATTACAACTAGCTTTAGATATTGCAGCTTGGCATTGCATGCTGTTATTAAGTCTATGACCTATCAGAACCTTTTCTATTTCTGACTCCCCCAAATGTATTCTCCCTAGACAGTATGAAGCATGTATGTTGTTAGCGCCCAAGTGCATAACTTTACATTTATCTATATTAAATGTTATTTGCCACTTGGCTGCCAATCAAACAGTACATCCAGGTCTGCTTGTAGTTTATAGACATCCTGTATAGACTTCATTACATTTCATAGTTTGTGTCATCTGCAAAAACAGAAATGGTACTTTTAATCCCAAACTCTATATCATTTATAAAGATGTGGTTCTTTATCAAAGTCTCTAGGACCTTTTCAACTATGGACGTTAAACTTACCGATCTGTAGTTACGTGGTAAGGACTTTGCTCCTTTTTGAAGCTAGGAATCACATTGGCCTTACGCGAGTCCATCAGTACCATGCCAGTGACTAAGGAGTCTCTAAAAATTAGAAATAATGGCTTTGAAATAACTGAGCTCACCTCTTTGAGGACACGTTGATGTAATCCATCAGGTCCTGGTGCTTTGTCAACCTTAATTATGCCCAAGTGTTTCATATCAATATTCAATCATATCAATTTTGAGCCATTGTGACTCATTTAAGGCAGTGACATTGCTATTATGAATTTGGACTTGAGCTCTGCCATTTTCCTTCGTGTACACAGAGCTAAAAAAAAAAGTGTTTAGTAAATTCGCCTTTTCTTTATCCCCAGTTACCAACCCAGAGACAGCCTTTAGGGGCCTACATGCTCAGATCTGATCATTTTGCTATTATTTTGTTATATTCTTTATAGTTTTCAAACGATGAAGGTGATCCTTCATTTTTATATATTTGGAACGCCCTTTTTTTTGTTCCTTGTGGCTTTTTAACATCAGCTGTGAGCCACATAGGTTTTGATTTTAGCCTCTTAAACGTATTACCCATTGGAATATATTTTTCAGTGTGCTTTTGTAGAAAGAACTTGAAATATTCCCATTTCTGTTCTGTGTTCTTTGAAGACAATATTGTCTCCCAGTCCAAGTCACAGAGGGCTGCCCTTAATAATGGAAAATTTTCTCCCTTAAAATTAAATGTTTTTATCTTTCCTGTTTAGAGCTTACATTAAATGAAATCATATTATGGTCACTGCTACCCAGATTCTCTTTTATATGCACATTTGTTATAAGCTCTGCATTGTTAGAAAGAACTAGGTCCAGCAGAGTATCATTTCTAGTTGTGGCTTCTATAAACTGTACCATAAAGTTATTTTGTAATAAATTCACAAATGTCCTCTCTTTTGCTGTTCCTGTAGTGCTATTACTTCAGTCAATGTCAGGGTAGTTGAAATCTCCCATGATTAAAACACTTCCACGTTTTGCTGCTTTTTGTATCTGTGCTAGTAGTTGATCCTTTATTTCGTCCTTAGCACTGGGGGGCCTATAGCAGACACCAATAATTAATTGTGTTGATTACATTCATCTCCACCCATAATGCCTCAACCTCATCGCTTGTTCAATCCCCAATTTCTTCTTTCACATTCACTTTCTCATCACTTCTCACTTACAGACAGACACCACCACCCTTTCGTTTGACTCTGTCTTTACGAAAGAAAGTATAACCAGGAATATTGTGGCAGCCTAGTCATGTGAAGAACAAAGCCAGGATTCAGCAATGCCAACTAAGTCATAATGCTCTTCACTCATTAAGGCTTCCAACTCCCCCTTTTTAAACCATTTTTGCATTTACCAGCATTGTTTGCCAAACCGTTTTGTTTTTCAGTACATCTAGTAGTGCACAATCCAATGTTTGTTTGTAACATGGGAAGCTCCATACATTTATCCATATCCCTCCCCCCAACTATCCCCAATCCACCCTCCACTAGTGTCTGACCCCTGACTAACCTTTCTGCCACCTTATTTAACTGTCCCACCCCCTCTGTCCTAGTTTAACCACCTGGGCGTTTCACTGATGGCTAGATTTCTGTACCAGAAGCGGTACACTGTTTTTCATGAATTTTTTTTTTTAAATTGTAGACCTGTAACTTACAGAAATATGTCCAAACAAGGGTCCAGTAGATATCATGAATATAAAAAAAGTTTGGAACACACAATCATGTAAAAAAAATAAAATTTACTTTAAATAAAATTAAATAAAAAACACAAAAATCAGCTTAAACAAGAATACATAAATAAATCAAAAATACTGAAAATACAATAATTCGGTATTCTGTATAGTAATTTATTTTTCTAAAACACCTCCCTAGTGTGGTAAATTTTAAA